>NC_045957.1:83239248-83539248 GCF_010909765.2 Amblyraja radiata
GTTCTAACCAACTAACCTATCTATGTCTCATAATTTTATATACTTCTATCAGATATTCCTTCAGCCTCTGGTGTGCCAGAGAAAACAATCTAAGTATGTCCAACCCCTGCTTGTGCAGACAACATTCTGGTAAACCTCTGCACCCATCACAAGGAATCCGTCATCATTCTTGATTTGCTGCCTGGGCCCACACTAGAGCAAGACCATAATTCCCCTCAGCTCAGATGCATGTTAGAAGCATTAGTTCAGGAATTTGTGCAGCATCACTATGGAAGGATTTACAGTAGGTGATTAAGGTGTATTTTACAGTCACGTATTGGTTAATTATTGCACATATATTAATTAAAGACAGAGGCAGAAGACCCACCAATAGCTCCAAGGAAACTGAACACCTCCCTTTTCATACAATATCACCAACATAATTGAAAATGTCTGAAGATTAGTCTGAAGAGTCCCAACATGAAATGTCATCTATCCATGTTCTCCAGAAATGCTGCCTATCCCACTGAGTTATTTCAGCACCATCTTTGTAAGACAACAGCTGCAGGTCCTTTTATCCTTTTTAATTGCAAATGTGTTGCTGTAGTCCTATTTGTTGGCCATGTGTAGGAAAAATATAAGAAGAGCAAAATTAGAAATTCTAACCTTTTAGGTCTCTGATTATTCTCTGGATCTGATTTTCTCCGACAGATACGGCCATTGATGCGAATTCTGCTCAAATATGAGCTGCTAATTGGAAACACTTCATTCACTGCAATTTTTTTAAGTACTTCTGTATCACCTGGGTAAAAGAAATGAACATCATGACTTCCACTGCAACTTGACTTGGCTTGACTTGAATTTTGTAAAAGTGTATTACATCAATAACATTGGCCTTGTTTCCTGCCAATTGCTTTATTTACTATGACGATTTCTCTAGGTACATTCTTGAATCAGCTCATAGCATAATTCTTGAGTCGCCTGATTTATGTTAGCATTTAGAAAATGAGAAATTGCTTGCATTTCGTATGGTTGGATGGAAAGCCAATGGGCGCATGTGCTGAGGACCATGACATTGTGAGGGTTTCTGCAGGAGTAGCCAGCAGATAGCAGATATGTATGTACATGATGTGCAGTTTTGAGAGGTGGCATCCAGCTGCAAAATCTTGTAAATTTTGGACTTCATGCAACTTCATTATTTTCCATTATATTTTATAGAAAACAGAATCACATGGTGCAGAAATAAAGGCACAACCTATCAATTTTCAGATATTCCTTTGAACTCGCATCACAATAACTCACTCACAAAATACTAATTCTGTTTGGAACAGAAACAATTTTGCAAAGATAATAAGGAAGTGCAGTAAACCCTCGTTATAATGGACCATAGAAGGGAATGGTGTCTGTTATTGCTGATTGTCCACTATAACTATAACTGATTATCATTATGTAAGTAGTAGAAACAAACAACCCCAGTTGCTGGTTACTACACAGTGCACAACATGCTGGTGCAACTCAGCAGGATAGGCAGCATTTCTGGAGAACATGGATAGGTGACATTTTGGGTCGAGACCCTTCTTCACATTCTCAGTCCAAAACTGAGCTTGGAATCCAGGTGAGTTAACAGCCCAGCCTGCTAGTGGCCAAGCGAGAGGCAACGATCGGCAGAGTCATTGGTTGCAGCCCGAAGGCGGCAGGAGTGCAGGTAAAGGGCGGCACGGTGGTGCAGCGGTAGAGTTGCTGCCATACAGCGAATGCAGCGCCAGAGATCCGGGTTCGATCCTGACTACGGGTGCTGTCTGTACAGAGTGTGTACGTTCGCCCCGTGACCTGTGTGGGTTTTCTCCGAGATTTGCGGTTTCCTCCCACACTCCAAAGACATACAGGTATACACGTTAATTGGCTTGGTAAATGTAAAAATTGTCGCTAGTAGGTATAGGATAGTGTTAATGTGCATGGATCGCTGGTCGGCGCGGACCTGGTGGGCCGAAAGAGCCTGTTTCCACGCTGCATCTCTAAACCAAACTAAAGCGACCACTAAAGCTGTGAGAGCTGGCTTGGAAGCAGGCGGGGTGATATCGCCAGCCTGTCCTGGAAGCGGCGGGCAGGCAGTGGCAACGGCAGCCTGGAGGCAGCCGGGGAGGCAGTGGCAGCAGCGGTGGCAAGCGCCGCCTAGAGACGATGCTAACCAGAGTTAGCGTCAGCAGTTCAGCTTGGAAATGTCGAGGAGGTGGCGAGGGCTGGGGTTAGCGTTGGCAGCCCAGCCTTACAATGAGGGTCGATAACTTTGCCCACTATAGCCAAATGCCATTGTAAATAGGTCCATTAAAACGATGGTTTACTGTCTTGATGTTAGTGGATTATAAATAATATTTGAAGGTGTGACACAACCATACTAAATGCAAACAATTTCTCATTTTGTAAATGCTGACATAAATCAGGTGATTCAAGAACTATGCTATGATCCAACTCAAGAATATACCTAGAAAAATAGTCATAGTAAATAAAGCAATTGGCAGGAAACAAGGCTAATGTTATTGGATTTTGTAAAAGAGTTCAAAATTGCAGACATATTATCAGAACATACGGAACCTGAAAACAAGTAAAACAATATTTAGGAGGTACACAAAAATGCTGGAGAAACTCAGCGGGTGCAGCAGCATCTATGGAGCGAAGGAAATAGGCAACGTTTCGGGCCGAAACCCTTCTTCAGTCTGAAGAAGGGTTTCGGCCCGAAACGTTGTCTATTTCCTTCGCTCCATAGATGCTGCTGCACCCGCTGAGTTTCTCCAGCATTTTTGTGTACCTTCGATTTTCCAGCATCTGCAGTTCCTTCTTAAACACAATATTTAGGAAACTAGTTACAAAACATTTGAATCCTTTCAAATTGGTGGAATTTGGAAAGTGAGTTCCACAGGGATCAGTACAGGGAATATTTTGTTAGCGTTTACATAAAGGAGGATGTGACATGCATAAAAAATTATAAAATAACAGCCGATTTACAAAAGAGTCAATGCTGAGGTAGACCGTACAAAGTACAAGAAATTTATACTAAACTTGAAAAATGTTTACAAATAAATTTCAAAATAAACAAGAGTGATGATGTAAACTACAAGTAAACATGGAAGCCAGTCCAGAATACACTCGCAATCATATAACAATTTAAGTCTACAAGGCTATATGAGTGCAAAACCTTTTGTTTTTTCCCTCAGAGATACAGCAGTACAAAATAATACAAAATAGGAAACGTATATTAAACTCCACTTCAGTTGTAACACACTTGGGAGTACAATACATATTTATGGTCATATTTCAAAAAGCATATTATCAAGCCACAAAAATGTTGCTGAAAGAATTTACAAAATTTATCAGAACCGAGATGATGATCTCCAAATTTACTGAACAAACCAAGTTGTTTTTTGCTGATAAACAGAAAAACTGAGAAATAAACCGGCACAGGTTTTTAAAACTAAGGAGAGCTTGGCAGGATAAGTAGAGGCCTTTCCACTTGTGGGAAAGCTAAAATGTTGGGTTCATAATTGCAAAATAGTCTCCAAGCAAAACCTCTTTATTCAAGCGGGTGTTTGGAAAGTGGAACTTGCAACCGCAAGTTAATGGAGCAAATAGCATAAAAGAGGAAGTATTTTTTCTAGTTGAACAGAAAAGGTTTAGATATAGCACAGTAGGTGATGGCTTGAGTGGAGCATAAATAATAGCAAGGATGGAGTGAGGTAAATTTCTGTTGTATAAACATTGAATAGTATTTGAGAAATGTTCACGCCAACATGTAGATGGACGGATGCGAGTGCTTTTATTATTTGATGCTTTTGGATCTTTTATTGAATGTGAAATATATAGATATAACTGCAATTGTTGGGAAGAGTCAAGAAAGATTCAAAATAATCTAAATTGAAAACTATGAAATATTTTCGAGCAGTTCAAGGCAAGCTTACTATCCAGAAAGATTAAAAACTGAGATACTGCTCCAAAATAATCAACATAAGAGAAAAAAAGTGTCTTGCACGAAGTAAAATTATAAACCAGTCTAACCAGATTTAAATGGTAACTTTTCAAACCAAACTGGATACATTCTTGATGTTTAAGAAGGGACTAAAGATGCTGGAAAATCGAAGGTAGACAAAAATGCTGGAGAAACTCAGCGGGTGAGGCAGCATCTATGGTCTATCTTGAATACATTCTTGAAATGTTTCAAAAAAACAATACAAGGCTATGGGAAGTGGGGAGATGAATGGCTCCAACTATACGGTTCAAGAGCCAACACTTGCACCATGACATCCTCCTGTGCTACTATGATCCCAGTCATCAGAATCCCAGAGGGTGATTAATGTGTCTGAGATCATGGCCTTGGCCTTCACTCTGGGAGCTGCCCTCACTCCTTGATGATGATACTAGCCCACGGCCTGGGGGAAGGAGATAGGAACCCACTGAACATTTGTAGCCATGTCTCGCCCATGCAGCGATGTGTGTGCGTGCAACCAGCCCCCGCTCACTCACTCACTCACCGCCGTGTGTCCACACCGGGTTGGGCTGGGCCGGGCTGGGCTGGGCTGCGCCAGGCCGCACACCCACCTTGAGGGGCAGCTGACGCAGCCAATCGGCGCGGCCAAAGCCCCACATCCGGCCACTGAACACCAATGAGCGTGGCCCAGGGGGGCGGGACTCCGCGGCGCGATGTCAACAATGGCCCGTCACGTGACCGGCCCGAGGAGCAGATCTCGGTGGCAGCGACCCGACCCGACCCGACCCGACCGGCCGAGGGCCTTGGCCAAGGATGTTTGTGCTTGACAACACAGGACAGGGCAACACGGCCTGGGGGGGACAGGACAGGGCAACACAACCCGGTCTGAGGGGGACAGGACAACCCGGCCTGGGGGACAGGATAGGACAAACCGACCTGACGGTGATAAGGCAGAGCAACCCGGCCTGATCCTTACCGGATCATTCTGGAGTGAGGGGGACAGGGCAACCCGGCCTGATGGGGACAGGACAACCTGGCCTGATGGGGACAGGGCAGGGCAACCCAGGCCTGGGGGGGACAGGGCAGGGCAGGGTAACCCGGCCTGATGCTGGAGTAGGCCATTCGCCCCTTCGAGCCAGCCATTCATTGTGATCATGGCTGATCATCCCCAATCAGTACCCCGTTCCTGCCTTCCCATATCCGCTATTTTTAAGAGCCCTATCTAGCTCTCACTTGAAAGCATCCAGAGAACTTGCCTCCACCGCCCTCTGAGGCAGAGAATTCCACAGACTTACCACTCTCTGTGAGAAAAAGTGTTTCCTTGTCTACGTTCTAATTGGCTTACTCCTTATTCTTAAACTGCGGCCCCTGGTTCTGGACTCCCCCAACATCGGGAACATGTTTCCTGCCTCTAGCGTGTCCAAGCCCTTAACAATCTTATATGTTTCAATGAGATTTCCTCTCATCCTTCTAAACTCCAGAGTGTACAAGCCCAACTGCTCCATTCTCTCAGCATATGACAGTCCTGCCATCCCAGGAATTAACTTTGTAAACCTACGTTGCACTCCCTCAATAGCAAGAATGTCCTTCCTCAAATTAGGGGACCAAAACTGCATGCAATACTCCAGGTGTGGTCTCACTAGGGCTCTGTACAGCTGCAGAAGGACCTCTTTGCTCCTATATTCGATTCCTCTTGTTATAAAGGCCAACATGCCATTCGCTTTCTTCACTGCCTGCTGTACCTGCATGCTTACTTTCATAGACTGATGTACAAGGACCCCCAGATCCCGTTGTACTTCCAAATTGGAAAAGGACCCCCAGATCCCGTTGTACGTTTGCCAAATTGACGCCATTTAGATAGTAATCTGCCTTCCTGTTTTTGCTACCAAAGTGGATAACCTCACATTTATCCGCATTAAACTTCATCTGCCATGCATCTGCCCACTCTCCCAACCTGTCCAAGTCACCCTGCACTCTCATGGCATCCTCCTCACAGTTCACACTGCCACCCTGCTTTGTGTCATCTGCAAATTTGCTAATGTTACTTTGAATCCCTTCATCCAAATCATTGATGTATATTGTAAATAGCTGCGGTCCCAGCACGGAGCCTTGCGGTACCCCACTAGTCTCTTCCTGCCATTCTGAAAGGGACTCATAATTCCTACTCTTTGTTTCCTGGCTGCCAACCACTTCACTATCCATGTCAGCACACTACCCCCAATACCATGTGCCCTAATTTTGCCCACTAATCTCCTATGTGGGACCTTATCAAATGCTTTCTGAAAGTCCAGGTACACTACATACACTGGCTCTCCCTTGTCCATTTTCCTAGTTACATCTTCAAAAAATTCCAGAAGATTAGTCAAGCATGATATCCCCTTCGTAAATCCATGCTGACTCGGACCGATCCTGTTACTGCTCACCAAATGTTCAGCTATCTCATCTTTTATAATTGACTCCAGCATCTTCCCCACCACCGATGTCAGGATAACTGGTCTATAATTCCCTGTTTTCTCTATCCCGCCTTTCTTAAACACATGACAACAAGAGTCATGTTAGCCTGACGATTAGAGGACTGTAAGGGCTGCCCCATGGGATAGTAACAGGGCAGCCCAGCCTCATACTGACACAGCAGTAAGAGTCTAACCTGATAGTTCTAGGACTGCAAAAGTCACCCTAACCTGGTGATTATACAACTGCAAGGTCACCCAGACACCTGGGATAGCTAGGATCACCCTAACCTGATGATTATACAACTGCAAGGTCACCCAGACATATGTTTACCCAATCCCTATGGGCAACCCAATCTGATGGTTATATGACACCAAGGGACACCCCCGTCCCTTGAGGGTCGAAGATGACTGGCTTCCATCCAATTCTATGGGTTTTGGGCTGGCTGATCAGACCCAGATTGGATCTATTGATGATACTAGAAGCGAGGCAGAATATGCTTGACAGGGTAAAGGAGTGTGTGGGTAATTTATTTTACAAATGCTGTTTTGCATTTGTGCATGTCTCCCATAAAGAGACATAGATTCTCACTCCTTTCTTAGATATTCCTTCTCCATTTTTCATCGTTACTGTCCAGAGGTTCCCATGAGTCCATGAAGATGTGACATTCTTTCACGGAGGCTTTGACAACATTTTCTTGAAGTATTTCCTCCGTCCTTCAGGTGTCTTCTAGCTGTGATTGAGTACACTGCACTCTTTTCCAGAAGATAGTCACAAAAAGCTGGAGTAACTCAGTGGGTCAGATAGCATCTCTGGAGAAAAGGAATAGGTGATGTTTTGGGCCGAGACGTCACCTATTCCTTTTTTCCAGAGATGCTGTCTGATTTGCTGTTACTCCAGTTTTGTTGTGTCTATCTTTGGTTTAAATCAGTATCTGCAGCTCCTTCCTACTCTTTTTCAGAAGTTTGGCCTCTGTATTCAAATTATGTGGCTTACCTATTGATCAATCACACTTAGCTTAGTCTAAGTAGTAAAGAGGTAAAACAATGGCTAGGAATGTTATCACATTGCTAAAATTTCTATAATCTTTATGTACTTCCTATTTTTTGACCTACTGGTGCATTAATCTTGCAAAGAAAATTTCAAGGCTTACATCTGAGACTGCAATTGATGGGGAACCCATTCATGAAGCAATGAAAATTAGAATGCATGAATTAAAAGGACACAGTGTTCTTGGAGGATTGCAGAAATGGGTTGTGGCAAAATTATAGGATGTGCATTGGAAGGAGGTTCAGTTCAAGCACTAAATGGGTGCTAGGTTTGGCATGGTTTTGTTTCTGTTCAGAAAGAGGCCAAAAGAAGGTGAAATCTGAGATAGGGAACAAATCGTCTGGCAATGACCTTACTTGCCCTAATAGTTTGTAGACCTTTACCACCAAGGATGAGGGCAGCAGGCACATGGCAACACCAACACCTGCAGCTATGGCCTTACCGCATCGTTCCATGCTGTAAATGCTGGAACTAATACATGGTGACACTTGGGCCATGATTGTATGCAGAACACTTGGACTGCCTAGATTGTATGCAGAACAAAGCATTTCATTGTACCTTAATAATAATAATAATAAATTTTATTTATGGGCGCCTTTCAAGAGTCTCAAGGACACCTTACAAAAATTTAGCAGGTACAGGAAAAACATGTAAGGGGAATGAAATAAATAGTAGAGACATGACTAGTACACAAAGTAAAGACAGAATTCAATTCAAAACACAATATGAGGCCAGTAATGCACAGATGAAAAGGGAGGGGGACGTGGGGCTAAGGATAGGCAGAGGTGAAGAGATGGGTCTTGAGACGGGACTGGAAGATGGTGAGGGACACGGAATTGCGGATCAGTTGGGGCAGGGAGTTCCAGAGCCTGGGAGCTGCCCTAGAGAAGGCTCTGTCCCCAAAACTGCGGAGGTTGGACTTGTGGATGGAGAGGAGACCAGCTGATGTGGATCTGAGGGACCGTGAGGGTTGGTAGGGGGAGAGGAGGTCAGTGAGATATGGGGGGGCCAGATGGTGGAGGGCTTTGTAGGTGAGGATCAGGATTTTGTAGGTGATCCGGTGGGAGATGGGAAGCCAGTGAAGTTGTTTGAGGACTAGAGTGATGTGATGCCAGGATTTGGTGTGGGTGATGAGTCGGGCGGTTGCGTTCTGGACCAGTTGGAGTCGGTTGATGTAGGTGGAGCTGATGCCAAGGAGAAGTGAGTTGCAATAGTCCAGTCGGGAGGAGATGAAGGCATGGATGAGTCTTTCAGCAGCGGGAGGTGTGAGAGAGGGTCTGAGTTTGGCGATGTTGCGGAGATGAAAGAAGGAGGTTTTAATGACATGGCGGATGTGAGGCTCAAGGGAGAGGGTGGAATCAAAGATCACGCCAAGGTTGCGGGCCTGGGGAGATGGGGAGACAGTGGTGCCGTCGATGGTGAGAGTGGGGTTATTGATTTTGCTGAGTGTGGCTCTGGAGCCTATGAGGAGGAATTCTGTCTTATCGCTGTTGAGTTTGAGGAAGTTATGTTACATCCAGGTTTTTATAGCTGACAAACAGGAGTTGATATGGGAGAGGGGGGGGGGGGGGTTGTGTGGGGATTTGGTGCCGAGGTGGATCTGGGTGTCATCGGCGTAACAGTGGAAGTCCAGGTTGAAGTGGCGGAGTATCTGACCAAGGGGGAGGATGTAGATGATGAAGAGGAGGGGGCCGAGTACGGAGCCTTGGGGAACGCCTTGAGTGACTGTGGCTGTAGCAGAGGTGTGGTTGTGGAGAGAGATGAAGTGGGATCTGTTGGAAAGGTAGGAACGGAGCCAGCTGAGTGCAGATCCTTCAATGCCGAGGTCTTTGAGTCTGGTGAGCAGGATGTTATGGTTCACTGTATCGAAGGCTGCGCTCAGGTCGAGGAGGATGAGGATGTTGAGGGAACCAGTGTCAGCAGAGGTGAGGAGGTCGTTGAGGACTTTGAGGAGAGCAGTTTCTGTGCTATGGAGGGGGCGAAAGCCAGATTGGAGGGGTTCAAGTAGGTTATACGCAAGGAGGTCGGAATGAAGTTGCGACGCAACGATACGCTCCAGGGTTTTTGAAAGAAAGGGGAGGTTTGAGATTGGGCGGTAGTTAATGAGATAGGAGGGATCAAGACCAGGTTTCTTTAAGATTGGTGTGACAGCAGCAGTTTTGAAAGCGGAGGGGACAATTCCTTGGGACAATGAGGAGTTGAAGAGATTAGTGAGGTAGGGGCAGAGAACGGGGAGGCAGGACTTCAGCAGGGGAGTGGGGAGAAGATCGAGGGAGCAGGTAGTGGGTTTGGAAGAGCTGATGAGTTTGGAGATTTCAGTAGGGGTGACCAGGTCAAACTGGGAGAGGAAGCAGTGTGGAGGAGGGGTAAGGAGGTCAGTGGGGATGTTGAAAGGAGGGGCCTTGGTAGGTGATGGAGTAGATGCTGGGGAGTCGGGTACAGGGGATAAAGATTGATAGATGGTGCTGATTTTATCAGCGAAAAAGTGGTACATGTGGGTAGCTATCTATCCTTCCTCACAAAATTGGAGCAAGTGCAATGGTTCAAGATGCAGCTCATGACCACCTTCCCAAAGGCAAATAGAGTTGGGATATAAATGGCAGTCTTGAATGAATGAATGAATGAATGAATGAATGAATGAATGAATGAATGAATGAACGAACAAGTTTATTGGCCAAGTATTCACAGACAAGGAATTTGCCTTGGTGACAAAGAAGATCACGTCCTGTAAATGATAAGAAATGTCCCTATAAAGCCCTTATCTGCTCAGGCTTAAAGGCTTCTATATTCTAATGTATCTAGATTTGAGTCTACTTTAAGATGCTTGGGTTACATCTAAAGGAATAGCTACTGTTTGTTGAAATGTAAGCTGTTGCTCAGTTTGTCAGCTTTTTTTCCCCTGACCACATCTGGGCCTAGTACACATCCAGAGACTTGTACATAAAGATCCATGTAAACAATCCAGTATCATACAATATTGCTACAATGATGGAAATGTTTTCTTTCAGTTGAGATATTAACATGAAGCTTTGTCTGCACTCTTGTGAATATAAAAATGACATGTCATTGCATTGAAAATGTTATCCTTCAAGAGTCAAGAGTGTTTAATTGTTATCTGTATGAACAATTATATATCAGACTTGCTGCAGCTTAACTGGTGCGTAAACGCAATCATAGAGTGATACATTGTGGAAACATAGTCATAGAGTGATACAGTGTGGAAACAGGCCCTTCGGCCCAACTTGCCCACACCGATCAACATGTCCCAGCTACACTAGATCAACCTGCCTGTGCTTGGTCCATATCCCTCCAAACCAGTCCTATCTGTGTACCTGTCTAACTGTTTCTTAAATGTTGGGATAGTCCCAGCCTCAACTACCTCATCTGGCAGTTTGTTCCATACACCGACCACCCTTTGTGTGAAAATGTTACCACTCAGATTCCTATTAAATCTTTCCCCTTCACCTTGAACCTATGTCCTCTGGTCCTCGATTCCCCTACTCTGGGCAAGAGACTCTGTGCATCTACCCGATCTATTCATGATACTGAGTTAAATATATAATCATCAAAATATAATCATAATGTTGCAAAAACTAAAGTCCATAAATCAGCCGAAGGCACAGTCCATGGAAGTTTACAATTGCTGAGATTAATGTGTAATGTTTCACTTAAATTATTTACAAACAGGAGCTTTCATTCTTGCTGTAGTTCCCCTTTTGCTGCTCTACCATTTCCGCAAATTTGAAGAAGTGTTGAAGGGAAGCCATGGTTGAAGTGAAACGACAACATATGAGAACCGCTAGCAAGAGAAGACATGTCTCAGAACTGAGATGGAGAAATTGGAATAATGGAGTGTAGAACTTACAGGAATTAGGGTAGGTGGAATCGAGTGCATTAAGATACATATGAAAGTCCACAGGCTTGTAATCCTGGTACCCAATCCAACTGAAATAGAGAGAGAAATCAAGGGAAGAAACCGTCAAATGTGAAATGCAAGCCGATGTAAAATGGCATAAAAAAGGTGATAATATTTTTGGGTTCTATTCCAGAACAGGAGACAGCACCAATACAATGAAATGAGGGAGAAAGTTTGAGTAGGACTGAAACAAGGATTGTTCCAAGTATCCAACACAAAAATAGGCTCAATCTAAAACTGTGAGGATTCCTACATATAACTTGGCCGAAATTAATGGATTTAAAAGAGAAATTATTCAGTGTGATATAAAAATAGAAAGTGTTCGCACGATATAGGAACGATCCTGCTCTCACCGATAAAATTGAATAGTATAATATATAAGAAGAACCCAATTATTCACAATATAATAAGAATTTGGAAACAAATAAAAGTATCCTTGAAATTAAATAATTTATCAGTACTAACCCCACTATTGAACAACCCCGCATTCAAACCTTCTCTCATCGACATGGGGATTAGGAAAGTAGGGGATATGTATGAATTGGGCAAACTGTTATCATTTCAACAATTAAAATTTAAATTTAAATTGAAGGATAATCAATATTTTAAATATATACAGGTATGTGACTTTATGAAGAAATATACACATAGATTTCAAACTATATTTTTAGACCCTTTAGAAGAAGCAATGAATATTAAGGCTGATTCACAAAAATTAATATCATACTTTTATAATAATATATTATATAGAGAATCACCCTCAACAGAAGCACTAAGGGAATATTGGGAACATGAGCTAATGATAAAGATCTCGAAGGATAGATGGGAAAAGTATTTGATGAATACACATAACTGTTCTATTAATGCAAGATAATTTAATTCAATTCAAATTATTACATAGACTATATTATTCAAAAACGAGGTTGAATAAATTTTATCCAAATGTCTCTCCCAGATGCGATAAATGTTTGTTTCAAAACGCTAATATAACACATTCATTTGTAGGATGTACAAAGTTGAATACATTTTGGAGTGATATATTTGATATATTTACAAAGCTCTTCAAGTCAAAAATAGAACCCAAAATGGAATGGATTATATTTGGAATAACAGGAGAAGATACCAATTTAAATAAAGACCAAAATGTTTTTTTTAATTATGGGTTAATAATTGGAAAGAAATTGATACTTAAATTTTGGAAAAATACAACCATACCAACTGTTAAAATGTGGATTAGAAATATGATGGACATAGCACGCCTTGAAGAAATGAGACTCCGACTAATAGATAAATATGACCAATTCTTAAGGAGTTGGTCTCCTTTCATCGACTTTTTGGAATCATGTGATGCAGCGATACCATAAGGATTGCTGATTTCAGTTCATGACGTGGATAGATTTACATCTCCGAATATAGATTTGAAAAATTCTCTTTTAAGGGGCCTTCTCTTCTATTTCTACTTTCCACTTTTTCTTTTTTATTTTATTTTTTTTATTTTTTATATACACACTTCACGTTTTTCTACTCTCTACCATCTATTTTTCCACTTTTTCCCATTTCTATTGTTTTCTTTTTCTTGTCTTGCTTACTTCCTTCTCATAACATAAAACTAGAGGTTGTACATAGAATGGATTACGGTATGACATAGTTGGCACCTAAAATTAGGTTCCACTGTACTGTTTTGTACTGTATTAACTTCTAATAAAATAAACAAAAACCAAAAAAAACAAAAATAGAAAGTGTTGTAAATACACATTGTGGGATCTGTGGAGAGATAACAAAGTTGCAGCTGAATAAAAGTTTGGTTAGGCCATATTTGGAATGCAGCTGTATTAAACGTTGGTTAGGTACAATTCTCGTTTCTCTCTTACAAAAATAATGTGGAGATTTTTAAGACGGTGCAGAAATTCACCAGGATGTCACCTGGATTAGAGAGTATTGGCTATGAGGAGAGGTTGGGCAAACTTAGATTTTTTTCTGTAGCGTTAGAATCTGAGAGGCGACCCGATAGAAGAAAAAACATGATGCTTTCAAGAGAGAGCTAGATAGGGCTCTTACAAATAGCGTTGTCAGGGGATATGGGAGAAGGCAGGAACGGGGTACTGATTGGGGATGATCAGCCATGATCACATTGAATGGCGGTGCTGGCTCGAAGGGCCGAATGGCCTACTCCTGCACCTTTTGTCTATTGTCTAAGAACATAAAGTTATGAGAAGCATAGATAGGGTAGATAGTCTTTTTTCCATGGTAAAAAATGTCAAATACTAGAGGGCATAGCTTTATGGTGAAAGCATGAAAATTCAGAAGGAAGATGTGTATGACAACTTTTATACACTGAAAGTGGTAGATGTTTGGAAGGTGGTGAAAACAGATACAATAGTGATATTTAGAAGCATTTAGAGGGTTATGGATCATGTGCAGGCAAATGGGATTATTTTAAATTGGGCATCTTGACAGCATAGACATCGAGGCATCGAAAGGTTTGTTCCTCCACTGTATTGCACCATGTTCTCAAGTTAACAATAATCTCTCACGAGAACTGGGAAAAGTGACCAATTAATGTATGGGCAAGCTTTGCAAGTGAAGGAAGATGGACATGGAGGGAAATCAGTGGTAATAGAATGAAGAAGCAGATGATGTGACCCTGATGCTCTCCTTTTCCCTGCCATTTTATTTATTAACCTGAACAGAGCAGGCAGACCCCTTCTCTCACATATGTAGGAATAAGCATCATTGTGTACTAATTGCAATTCTAACTCTGGTCAAAGAGGAGAACTTCTGCTTGCTGACCAATAAGGACAGGCAGAAAAAGATTCCGAACCGGAAGGGAACATTTATTTTGTTTAGGATGGAACTACAGATGATGGTTTACACTGAAGATAGACACAAAATGCTGGAACTACGCAGCCGGTCAGACAGCATCTCTGGGGAAAAGGAATAGGTGATGTTTCAGGTTGAGGCCCTCCTTCAGACCCATATTTCTTTATTTTATCTCCTTGCAGTACCTTCTTAAACAGTGAATCCTCTTGAGTGAAAATCAATGATATCCTGCAAAACAAACTCCCCTTGAGCTATTATTAAGCAACCAGTCTCATATGTTTATCCAGTTATCCCACTACTCTTACCAACACCAATCGCCCAAGTTCACACTCAGTTATAGTTCCTCAGTCAGAGTTAATAACATCAAACTAAATGAGAGCAAATAATTCTAATTCCAAAACCAGTTGGAATCAGTTTTGGATCAGCTGCCCTTTTCAGAAGTGAGTAGAAAGTACAACATCTATTGTGCATTTAGTGGTTAAAAAAAGCACAAGTGAATCCACAGGTGAAACTATATAGAATGAAAAGAGTTCCCTTTTGAAATGTTTGGAGTTCTGCTCAAAGGAATGCCATAGAAGAGGTAACGTTGAGGCTCTTTCCTTAACAATTGTAATTACGTATATTTACTGTATAACTTTCAAATGAGTCCTTGCTAATTTGTAAATATTTGTAATGAATTTGTAATGTTCATAAATAGTAGTTGCTTGTTGACCTAAGCAGATAAAAATATGGTTTTGTTTATTCACTGCCATAGGTGTTTCTGGAGTGTGTGTAGCGTTTATCCACAATTCTGGTTATGATGTAAAACGTTATCGCTTAATATTCAATCTGGAAGCACAGTAAAATGTGTTGTGTATGGCAGTGTATGTGATTGGTCAATTGAGGTAATTAAAAATAAGTTTTGCATGAATATTGCCATCTGTGCCAGCATCTGCCCTAACCTCAGTCATTTCCTCCATAAATCTTGTGGCTTTGTACTTTTAAGACACTCCTTAAAACCCATTGCTTTCACTAAATGCTTGTCCACCTGTCCTAATATCTCTTTATGTGGCGAACGTTCAACTCCCTGGGGATGTTCAACTCCCTGGCGGTAGGTAAAAGAATGCTTTGGTTAATTTAAATTATACCTAAGCAAATCAAACTCTCATTGTCACAGGTTGCCTCAAAACTTTATAATTGGAGAACTTTTTGTAGAATTGTAACATGGGGAAATCATTCCTCTACTATCTCCTGTGTCATGATGGGGAGAAATCATATTTAAAATAGTGTTATTTCTTGATGACAGTAACATCAGTGTTTATGCCTCTTGTTTGAAGTGGCTGGTCAGATGCTTTGTGTATTTCCCAATACTGTCTGCATCTAAAATCTTTTCAATTCTCATCTGCCTGTGGCTTTTTCAGCTTCTTTGTGATCAGGATTGGCTTTGAGACAGGTTTAGATAGTTTACTGTGGATTGGAGTTGAGGGCATTCACATTGAGGACAGAGTCATTGTTGAGAATTTTTTTAAAGTGTTATCTCCGGCATGCATTGACTTTGGGACTTGGTTGGCCTTGACAGAGCAGAAGCATCCATAAAGAGCAGGATTATCAGAAAATTGCTGGGTCTTATGCATTAGAAACATAGAAAAGAGGTGCAGGAGGAGGCCATTCAGCCCTTTGAGCCAGCACCACCATTCATTGTGATCATGGCTGATCGTCCCCAATCAATAACCCGTGCCTGCCTTCTCCCCATCTTAAATTCATCCAGTGACTTGGCCTCCACTGCCCTCTGTGGCAGGGAATTCCACAAATTCACAACTCTCTGGGTGAAAAAGTTTTTTCTCAGTCTTAAGTGGTTTCCCCTTTATTCTAAGACTGTGGCCCCTGGTTCTGGACTCGCCCAACATTGGGAACATTTTTCCTGCATCTAGCTTGTCCAGTCCTTTTATAATTTTATATGTTTCTATAAGATATCCCCTCATCCTTCTAAACTCCAGTGAATACAAGCCTAGTCTTTTCAATCTTTTCTCATATGACAGTCCCGCCATCCCAGGGATCAATCTCGTGAACCTACGCTGCACTGCCTCAATTACAAGGATGTCCTTCCTCAAATTAGGAGACCAAAACTGGACACAATACTCTAGATGTGGTCTCACCAGAGCCCTATACAACTGCAGAACTGCACAACTGCATTATTACATTGAATTTTTTGTTCTTAATGTTATAGATACTCTTGGACCTCACATTGCGAATGCCGGTACAGGTATTCTTTTTAGATAGGCGGTTGGATATGCAGATAATGGAGGGATATGGAGCACATGCAGGCAGAAGGAACTGGTTTCATTTGGCACCATGTCCGACACAGACATCGTAGGACACAGGGTCTGTTTCTGTGCTGTACTGTTCTATTTTATGTCAAAATCACGTCAGATCAAGTTTACAATGACCCCTCGCAATAATGGACCATAGGGGGGGGAGAATAGTATCCATTATTGCTGATTGTCTGCTGTAACCGATTGAGGGGGTAAAGTTTAACCCAAGGCTAGGGGGGAAGAAAAGCGAAAGCGCCGTTGAGAGGAGGAGGAGGGGGTTAAACAAGCAGGAATTCACAGGCCGGGGAGCTGCAGAGCCCCCGTCCCCACACGTGGTGTGCCAGGGATGGGCCCGATATTCATACCACCTTCGTGCTGCTCACTCTCTCCACTCCCGCAACCGGAAATACATCACATGGTGCCAGCTCATTGGATAACTGGCAGAGTGGGAGGGGTGCGGGGTGGGGGGGGCGGGGGGGGTCGGTGCAATGGGAACCTCAGTCCGCTTTAACCAAAATCCGTGACATAGAGGTCCACTATTGCAAGATTTTACTGTATTGTCATATGTGAGAGTACAGTGAGATACAAGTACAATGAAAATCTTCCTTGCTTGAAAGTCTGCTAAAAAACACAAAACATTAGTGAAATACACAATTCAAAAACAAGTGAATGGTAGTGCAGGAGATGGTCCGTAATGTTTTGGTGCCAAGGTAGGATTACGGTTGTGCCGGTTGGTCAGGAGCCTGATGATTGTAGAAAAACTGTAACAATATTGAAATCTTCCTAAGATTGATGAAAAATGCTGGAGTAATTCAACGGAACAGGCAGCATTTCTGGAGAGAAGGAATGGGTGACATTTCAGCTCGAGACCTTTCTTCCGATTACGAGTTAGGGGAGAAGGAGACTAGAGATGTGAAATGTAAAGTGTGAAAATGTCTTCCTGAAATATACTGTATCAAAAGAAAAATCATCATCAGGGTTCTTCTCAACTGCTTCCCATACTGCAACATATTAAATGGCGGTGCTGGCTCGAAGGGCTGACTGGTCTACTCCTGCACCTATTTTCTATGTTTCTATGATTCTGTTCATCCAGAAACATATTGGACAATTGTGTGCCTACTGCACAGAAATAAAGTGCACATCATCAACCTCCATTGTGATCATAGTTGACCTCAGAGCATTCTTTGACTTGCTCATTTGAGAGGAACTGTAGAACAAATCATTCAAAATTTATTTCCATCTTATAATTGTAATTAGTTCCCAACAGTTGCAATTTTACTTCAGAGTCACGTGAGTGATTCCGTGAAGAAGAACCCCGCCAGTCCGCATGCGTGTCATTATGTCTGATGCATCGCTCCTCCAGCGGTAAGTTTTAAAAACCCTCAGGTAAGTGTAAAACTTAGTCGGAGGTCGTTTTCTGCTCTTGGTAATTCTTGTTTCAGGAGCAAGCGTCGGAGAAAGCGTCGAGGGTGAAGTCAAGGTGAGCCGCTGGGAGATTATCCATAGAAGACAGCGAGAGTGCGGGTAGCGGGCGGCCGCCTAGCTCACCTACCGAGTCGCTAGCGGTACGACCAGCGACTGCAGACTTGGTGTCTGAGAGCACCGTGGCTGCACCATTGGGGCGGAAAGCCATTAAAAGGTCTGCATGGCCCATTGACTCGGACGAGTCGGGCCGGGAGGGTTCCCTTCCGGTAATGGATAACGTCTTTAGACGGTTGTCCAGGATGGAGCTCCTAATGGAGAGGATGCTCCACCAAGATACACTCCAACAAGAGGAGTTGTGTCAGCTCCGGCCTCTTCGTGAGCCCGCGCCAGTGGCACCTGATTCAAGGCTGCTTAATGTCTCCCTCTTGGAGGAGGAGAGCGTACCGGGTCAGTTTGATTTTGACGCCGAGTCTGTGGGTGTAGCTGTGGAGCATACCCCAAGGGATGAAGGGCACGAGCCAGAGGTACCATTCCTGGCAGCAAGATTTGCCATCCCAATAGTCAGGAGAGCTGCTGGGTGAAGAGTTGGCCGCAAGTATAAACTACCTGGCTTCACACCAGCTTCAAGAGCTTACTATGGATGAAACGTCCAAAATGTATGAGACCCCGGCTAACTGTGTGCCACTCAAAGTGCCGGCAGTGAACCACGCCATCTGGGGTCATATGGGCGTAGGCATCAGAGCTCAAGAAATGAGGCTTCAGAGGGTTCTGAAGCTGCTCGCTTCGGGCATTACAGCGTTCGCCAGGTCGGTGGATGGAGGGCACCTGTCTGATGTACAGCAGGATGCCCTGGCCCTCATGTGCAATGCACATTTCGAGATTAATTGTCTGAGGAAAAGTGCCATCCGCCCTACCATCAACCCTAAGTTCGCAGCTCTGTGCAAACCCAGCAATATCCAGCCACCAAATCTGCTGTTCGGGGAAGACCTCGCAAAAAGAGTCAACGAGGCAAGAACGGTCGGACTCATCAAAGCACCGATGACCAGCAGAACGCTTCGGCGGCAGTATCCCTACAAACAGATTCAGATTCAGACTCATATTTAAACTTTATTGTCATTGTGCAGTGTACAGTACAGAGACAACAAAATGCTGTTAGCATCTCCCCAGATGAGCGAACATAGAATATGAGCAATAAATATATATACGTACATACAGTCGTAGTAGTGCAATTTTTCTGGGGGAAGGAGTGTCCGGGGGGGGGTGACTGGCAATCACCGAGGTACAGAGTTAAGTAATGTAACAGCCGCAGGGAAGAAGCTGTTCCTGGACCTGCTGGTCCGGCAACGGAGAGACCTGTAGCGCCTCCCGCATGGTAGGAGGGTAAACAGACTGTGGTTGGGGTGAGAGCAGTCCTTGACGATGCTGCGCATCCTTCGCAGACATCGCTTGCTTTGGACAGACTCAATGGAGGGGAGTGAGGAATCGGTGATGCGTGGGCAGTTTTCACCACCCTCTGCAGTGCTTTTCGGTCGGAGACAGAGCAGTTGCCATACCATACTGTGATACAGTTGGTAAGGATGCTCTCGATGGTGCAGCGGTAGAAGTTCACCAGAATCTGAGGAGACAGATGGACCTTCTTTAGTCTCCTCAGGAAGAAGAGACGCTGGTGAGCCTTCTTGACCAGTGTTGAGGTATTGTGGGTCCAAGAGAGGTCATCAGAGATGTTGACCCCCAGAAACCTGAAGCTGGAAACACGTTCCACCTCCGTCCCGTTAATATGGATGGGGGTGAGTTCCGCCCCTAGACTTCCTGAAGTCTACAATGAGCTCCTTGGTCTTCTTGGAGTTAAGGGCCAGGTTGTTGTCAGTGCACCATGCTGCTAGGAGCTGGATCTCCTCCCTATAGGCCGACTCATCGTTGTTGCTGATGAGGCCAATCACCGTTGTATCGTTTGCTGAAACCGGGTCCGGCCAAGGACCAAGCCGGCCATTCACAAATATGCGCAGCTGGCGTGCTCCAACAGGGGCACGGGCGAACATGTCCTTCCCCACCAGAAACCGGGGGCAGAAAATTCCACCGGTAACCATGGAGGTAGGTGGGTCTGGTTCTTGTAGGAACATATTAAATGAGAATCACCTACAAGTTGGGGGGAGATTACACTTGTTTCTGAAGGAATGGTATGGGATAACATCAGATTTGTTTATACTGTGTAGTACACAAGGGTTTCGAATTGAATTCCTTCCCAATTTGCGTCCACCCACTCAGCATACACCAAGCCGGGCACTAATTTTCTCACAAAAAGAGAATTTGGAGGTATAGGGCTGAAAATGAAAAATTGAGAAAATGCGGTTCACCAACCTCACCAATTTTCCTAGGTCAAAGAAGGAAGGAGGATGTTGAATCTTCCTTGACTTGACGAGCCTTAACCCCTTTGTGCAGTATAAACATTTCAAAATGGACATTTTTGTTATTGCCAAACAACTGATTTCCAGAGGATGTTATATGGCATGTATAGATCTTAAAGATGCATATTACTCAGTGCCTGTTCATAGGGATCATCGGAGATATTTGAAATTTAGCTGGATGAGGCAATAATGGCAATTTAAAGCATTGCCTAATGGTTTAACCTCGGCCCCTAGATTATTTACAAAGCTGTTAAAACCAGTAATGGGGCTACTCCGGGCCCAGGGTCATATTGTAATGGCTTATTTGGATGATATCTTAATCATAGGAAAGACTCTGGAAGCAGCTGAATTATCTGTTTCGGTTGTTAAACTCATGTTTGAGAGTTTGGGGATTCTAATTCATCCAGTTAAATCCAAATTGACACCAGTTAGAGTTATTGATTATTGGGATTCACTATTAACATACCTGGGGCTTGGACTATCCGATTGTACCGTGGATGTGATCACTGCGGCCTGGAGGGATAGTACCAAAACACAGTATATCTCTCATGTCAGGAAATGGGAGGTGTTCTGCTTACGGGGGAACATTACATATTACAGAGCATGCATCTCAGATGTGCTAGAATTTCTGTCAATGTTATATTTTGATGAAGGATTGAGCTATAGTGTCATCAATAGTGCCAGGAGTGCCCTGTCATCATACTTATGGCTGGGTTCGGAAAAACATTCTGTTGGATCTCACCCTTTAATATCCCGGTTTATGAAGGGTATTTTTAATTCCAATCCCCCCAGGCCCAGGCACTCTGAAATCTGGGATGTGAGCGAAGTACTCGCGTTACTTCGCCAGTGGGCTCCAGCCACATCCCTGTCGTCGTCCAAAATCACCCTTAAGGTGGTCATGCTCATAGTGCTGGTCTCAGCGCAACGGGTTCAGACATTGCAGAAGCTGCGACTGGACAGGATGGTCTCATCTGGAAATAACATTACATTTTATATTTATGATTTAACTAGACTAAGTGGGACCCGTTGGGTCCCAGCGTCACACGGGAAGGCTGGTCACCAACACAATATTCCACCTCTCCTCCAATTCCAATATTGCACGCCTGGGGGGGGGGGGGGGGGGGGGGGGGCTTTCTGTTGCTCTAGTATGGGTGTTGCGGGCCGAAGGTACTGGTTTCCAGATGGCTAGTATAGACATTGTGGGCCGAATGGATCTTGGGCTGGCAGCCAACTGTTGCAACGATTTTAAAAGCCAAGCCAAGGCAAACAATTTGGCTGCAGCCACCCGACAACCAAAATTCATTTTGTGAACACAAACCTTTTTAAAAGGCGAGGCAAACAATTGGGCAGCAGCCACCCGACAACCAAAATTGATTTTGTGAACAGAAACTTGTTAAAATGGCAAGGCAAACAATTGGGCAGCAGCCACCTTCCAGCCGCATCGAGGACACTCACCGTGAAGTAGACGTGCGTTCAGTGTTATTCACAGCTCAGAGAGCCGTGACCCTCTCGCTTCCTGGGTCTGGCAGAGACTGAGTGAGGGACTACACTTCCGGTTTTATAGTCCTGCCCCCCTGCCGCCAGCGGGGGCAGCAGAGAGAATGGGGATTTTTTTTAAAAACATTAATATCTCTCTGATTTTTCATCGATGGAAAAAGTCCTCTGGTCCCGGAAGGCAGAGGGGAGCTCTGAGCGAGGTGGCCAAAAATGATGGCCGTAGGTAGCGGCGTTCTCTCTGAAATCACACCACAGCGAGCCAAAAGCGGTCAAGATCAGACTTTTAGTAATATAGATTAAGCAGAGCAGACCAGGGGTGTCAGGGTTCAAGCTTATATTTTCGGCATACCCCACGGATTTATGACTGTGTGTAGTGTCGCACTTGCAATATTATATCACGGTCACCAAGAGCCTCAGAGGTTCAGAATCAGCATTATTTATTAGCCACAAAAATCCGCATATGAAAGTGTTGGTGCAGAACATTTCAAGGTGGCTGAAACAGGTTCTGGTTTGTGCAGGAGTAGACACTGACAATTTTAAATCTCACTCCACCTATATAACAAACCGCTTACCGAACTGGGGGTATTCGCCCATTCCATTTTAAGTTCTGTTTCAAAGCTTCCCCCTGGGAGAGAGGGGTCGCTATTGTTTTCTTTGTTAAATAAACCATTAACATATTCAAATCAATGCCATGATTCAATGAATTGTTTATTATTCACTCATCCTGAGTCAATTGATGCAGTGAGACACCTGGATTCGTATCTACGGCATGAAATCATAGAGCTTTGAAATCTTCACGGAATCACACGTGACTCTGAAGTAAAATAGTAAGATTAAACGAGAACTTACCAGTTTGAAGTTTGATCTTTATTTTATGAGGAGTTACGATGAGCGATCACGTGCTCACCGCTCCCAACCCTCATATCACAAAGGTCACCTGGTAGTTCTAGGTTTCTAATCTTACTATGTTACTTCAATTACTGTTATCTGTGATTTCACACCGCTGCTTTGAAGATTGACACGCATACGGACTGGCGGGGTTCTTCTTCACGTAATCGCTCATTGTAACTCCTCATAAAATCAAACTTCAAACTGATAAGTTCTCGTTTAATCTTACTATTTCAATGCACACTGGTTTAACCAAGGCTGCAACGTCTCCCAATATTTTCCACAGTCCTTCTTACCATATTGCGGTGCCATATTACACACATTGCATCCAATTTAAGTCTGTAAACTGTGGCGCACAAATAGATCTTGTATGTATGTACATTCAAAGGCTGGGTTTCAAGTTATCATCTTTTTAATTGAAGAACATTAAAGTACGGACCTTCCTGTAAACAAATTTGCTCAGTAAAAGTCCTCTGTCTATCTGGCCCTTTGTAGAATACCATTCTCTGATAACAAAGAAACGTGAATTTTCCATTTGTGGATTATGTCTCCAGATCCACTTCTCGATGAAGTCAGACTTCAATGATGAATTTCACCTCATTGCATTCAGGGAGCAAGTTAAACCTTCGACCATCTGAGGAAAAGAGTGCTTGAAACATCAAATAAAACACAGTTAAAAATCTACAGAGCAGCAGCGATCCTTGTATTTTTTGGTAAGTACAACAAAGCACTGGTGAGTTACTACACATACTACTCAGCTGTTTTTATGTCTGGCTATGGCAGCTTTGACAGTCTGGAGTCACCATGCAGAGGGAAGTGAGGTCAACATTGGGCCCCTAATTGCAATCAGTCAGCTCTGATAGGTAGCCACGTCATTTACTATTTCAAACTCTATTGTGGCAAAAGGTTATGAGGTGAAAAGAGAAAAATACTGCAACAATTAAAAGTTGGAACATTAAGTTGCAGTTGTACAAAACGTTGGTGAGGCAACACTTTGAGTATTGTGTTCAGTTTTTGTCACCCTACTATAGGAAGGATGTCATTAAGCTGGAAAAAGTTCAGAGAAGATTTATGAGGATGTTGTCAGGACTTCATAAGGTCATGTGATAGGAGTAGAATTAGGCCATTCTGCCCGTCAAGTCTACTCCGCCATTCAATCATAGCTAATCTATCTCTCCCTCCTAACCGCATTCTCTTGCCACTTGTACTAATCAAAAATTTGTCTCTCTACCTTAAAAAATATCCATTGATTTGGCCACTACTGCTTTCTGTGGCAAAGAATTCCACAGATTCATCACCATCTGACTAAAGAATTTTTTTAGTTTAGTTTAATTTAGTTTAAATTTCTCCTCATCTCCTTCCTAAAAGAACGTCCTTTAATTCCGAGGCAATAACCTCTAGTCCTAGACTCTCCCACTAGTAGAAACATCCTCTCCACATCCACTCTATTTAAGCCTTGAGGGGCTGAGCTATGGGGAGAGGTTAAACAGGCTGGCACAGGAGGTTTATTCCGCAGGTGCAGGAGGTTTAGATGTGATCTTATAGAGGTGTATAAAATCACGAGGAGAATAGATAAGGTGAATGCAGTCTTTTTCCAAATACGGGAAACAAGCTTGGAGGATATGGGTTTAAAGTGAGAAAGGAAATATTTAAGAGGAACCTGAAGAGTAACTTCTTCACACAGAGGGTGGTGTATATGGAACGAGCTGCCATAGAAAGTTGTTGAGACAGGTACAATAACAACAATTAAATGATACCTGGATATGTACTTGGATAGGAAAGGTTTAGAGGGACCAATGAAGGTTAATGGCACTAGTTTGAATAGAGCATCTTGGTTGGCATGGTGTTTCTCAAGGGCAATTAAGGATGTGCAATATATGGTCGGCAAAATTGACTTCTTAGAAAAATATGAAACATATAATGTTATCTTTAGTTTAGAGATACAGCAGGGAAATATCGCTGGTCGGCCCACCGAGTATGTGCCGACCAGCGATCCCCGCATATTAACACTATCCTACTAGGGTCAATATCCACTAGGGTCAATTTTCACATTAACCTTTGGAGCGTAGGAGGAAACCGAAAATTTCAGAGAAAACCCATGCAGGTCACGAGGAAAACGTACATACTCCGTACATTCAGCATCCCGAACCCGGGTCTCCAGTGCTGCATTCGCTGTAAGGCAGCAACTGTGCTACCGTGCCACTTCTACTTGTGGTCACCGTCTATTGGCAACACAATCCCAGATGTGCGAGACTTGAAAATAGGATCATATGTTTCTCTTTTATTTATTCCCAAATTGGATAGTAGAACCGGAAATTCAGTCCTTTGAGTCATAGAGTGATGCAGTGTGGAAACAGGCCCTTTGGCGCAATTTGCCCACATTAGCCAACATGTCCCAGCTACACTAGTCCCACCTGACTGCATTTGGTCCATATCCCTCCAAACCTATACTATCCATGTATTTGTCTAACTATTTCTTAAACATTGGGATAGCCCCAGCCTCAACTACCTCCTCTGGCAGCTTGTTTCATACACCCACCACCCTTTGTGTGAAATGAGACATGTGTCACTCTTTCTCACAAAAACAGTAGATGATCTGATTTTAAATATATGTACACAGTTCATTTTATTCCAATGATCATAATCCCATGATTTATGCAACTAGTAACATAGTTTTCTTTTTTTCTAAATAGGTTTATTGTTTGTCCCCATTACTGTAAGAGGAGGACCTTCTGCTTAGGTATGTATATCATAAATTTTGTTTTGTAGTCTATTTAGAAAGTTTTCTAAAAATATCAGAAGCTTGTTTAAATTAATATTGTGAATAGGTTTCAGATGTAAAGGGGAATCTTGGGGTCACAATGTTTTAATGCTGACACAAAACTTCAGGTGTGAAGACTGTAGGTCAAACACTCCTTATTCCCACTGTTCCTCCTTTATCCGTACAAAAATTCCAAATGGTCACATTCTCCATTGAAGTTTCCAAATACTATTTTAAGAAAATACTGACACACGGAGATGGCATATGCTGGAATCTTGAGCAAAAGGCAGTGCTGGAGTAACTCAGCGGGTCAGGCAGGATCTATGAGAGAATTGTCTGATGATGCTTTGGATCAGGGCCTTTCTTCAGACATGGTGTGTGGGTCAGGGATACCAAAAACAAGGTGGGAGGGGTAAAGCCCAGGAACACTGTAATATCACTCTACCCCCTCTCTATCTCCACCCCCTACCATAAAGCACACACATTTTTCCCACCATATCCCACCACCCAAGTCACCCTGCTCATTTTCCATCCATACACTCATCTTCCCGAATCCTCCATTCCACTTTCATCCCCCCTTTTTATCCCCTTTCTTGTCCCGTTCCAACTATATTCCTCCCTCTGGCTTTACATTTCAGTCCTCTCCGTATCTGACACACATTTGTCTCTTCCACTTCTGTCACTTGTCCACCCATCTGCCAGTCACCGCCCTCCCCCCCCCCCCCCCCCCACCACCTGAATTCACAGCCCAAGGCCACTCCCTAGCTCTCTTCAAGCTTTATTCCCCACTCCATCAATCTGAAGAAGGAACAGGCAGCATCTCTGGAGAGAAGGAATGGGTGATGTTTCGGATCGAGACCCTTCTTCACACTGATGTCAGGGGAGTGGTCGGTGCAGAGATAAAATGTAGTCGGAGACAGTAAGACTGATTGGAGAAGTAGGAAGGGGGAGGGGATGGAGAGAGAGGGAAAGCAATGGCTACTTGAAGTTAGAGAAATCAATGTTCACACCTACATCTCAGTGGTATGAACATTGACTTCTGCAACTTCAAGCAGCCTTTGCTTTCTATCTGTCTCCATCCGCTTCCCCTTCCCAGTTCTCCAACCAGTCCTACAGTCTCCGACTACATTTTATCTCTGTACTGCCCGCTCTCCTGACATCAGTCTGAAGAAAGGTCTAGATCTGAAACGTCACCCATTCCTTCCCTCCAGAGATGCTGCCTGTCCCGCTGAGTTACTCCAGCATTTTGTGTCTATCTTTGATTTAAACTCGCATCTACAGTTCTTTCCTACAAATTTAATCTGAAGAAGGGTCCGGACCTGAAATATCATCTGTCCATTCCCTCCATAGATGCTGCCTGACTCACTGAGTATCTTCTGCACATTTTTTTTGGTTGGTGCAAATATTGGTGTTACTGTATGTCGGTTCATATAAATCTGCTGAACATTCTGAATGATGGCCTACATGCCTGCACCTCCGTTCTGATCCTCATCAAAATCCTTCTTTTCAGTACGTAACCCATGGTGATTTAGCCCAATCCTCCTCTATGAAGCATGAGTAACTCTACAGATTTTCAGGTGAATTGTCTTCGATGTCCTCACACTCTCCACTCCCTAGGGCCCATTGTGTGTTGAGAAGATCCATTTTCCAATTCCTTATCTGCAGCAGGTGTATAGTCGGTCAGCTGGTAAAGCTGATGCTTCACAACTACAGGGATCTGGATTCAATCCTGATTCACTGGTACAGGCTGTGGAGAGTTTGCATGTTCACTTTGTGTCCATGTGGGTTTTCTTCAATTGCTCCAGTTTTGGCCAACATCCCAAACTAATGTAACTTGGTAGGTTCATTGTATGTTGCCACTATTGTCCAATGAGAACATTAGGGCAACATACAATAGAATCTGGAGAGAGTTTATTGGAATGTAGGGAGAACAAAAAAAAAGGATAAAGAGGACTAGTGTGAATGATAGTTGTTGATAGGCATGGACTCCTGGGCTGAGGCCCTTTTGCATGCTATAGCCTTGAACAACTTAAATGTTGTAAACATTGGCATTTCAGCATTGATTTCTGCAGTATTCCCTTGCCACTGGTCGCCAACCTGAAAATAATCATCTTATCCTTACTGCATCCTGAAGAAGGGTCCCGATCTGAAACATCATCTTTCCATTACATCCAGATGCTGCCTGACCAGCTGAGTACTTCTAGCACTTTGTAGATTGCTGTGTAGATTGCAGTTTATGATACCCCTACTTGCTACTTCATGTCTGTTACCAATAATCTTTTCATTCCAACATGATTTCTCCAATAAAATGGCTGGAAAGTGGATTTGAAGAATGTCAGAGCAGCCATAATCTTATTTAATTATTAATTGGGCTAGAAGAGCGAATAGCTTTCTCATAGAGTCACTGAGTTATACAGCACGGAAACAGGAAACTCTGGCCCAACTGTCCCATGCCAACCAAGATGCCCCATATGCCAAACAAGTTCTCCCAGAAGGGTTTCGGCACGAAACATTGCCTATCTCCTTCGCTCCATAGATGCTGCTGCACCCGCTGGGTTTCTCCAGCATTTTTGTGTACCTCCCATAACTTATGTTCACACTGTTTGTGGTCTATGGTGGTTTGGACTCCCTCATTGTCATTTTTTTTCTTCCCCTTATTTTCTTCCTTTTTTGGTTATAAATTATCATCAGAAGAAAAGAAAACAAACAACAAATGTCAAAGCCTAGAGAAAATAACTTAATAGAGAGGCAATAGCATTCATGGTATTTCTCTTTGTGATTGTACGATTGTAAATGAGAGCACTGCTTAGACCCATTCATGCACAGATGGGACTGGTGTACTGACTTCTTCTTCTATACCCAAGGCACAGAAAGCTCATGAATTTAGTAACTAAGATCATCAAGAGAAAAGTAGCAGTCATTTCAAAAGCCACCCGTTCCATGACAAAATGGCAAATCACTGTTGAAAAGGTTTTAATGATCTTACAGCAAAAATAAACAGAAGAAAATATATAATTTTCTCTCTCATTTTGAACTTTCTGAGGTCAATATACTGATCACTCTCCCTTTGTAAATTACATTGGAATTACATTGGAATCCATTAATTCCTAATAGGACCTAGTGGCCTGGTTTTACGGGTCGTTTTTCAACAAATATGAATAAATATGGCAAGTTTCCAAAGGTTATCTCCTTAAGATGATTAATGATTAAAAAAGGCACTCAAAGAATGGTTTAACAAAAACTGGATTTGGAAGTATTCAAATGGAAATGGAAAACAGAAAATTTCGAGAACATTGTTGAATTGTGTACCTTGAATGGCTCACATTTATTTTACCAAGTGCCGATTATCAGCATATTGACGTCAGATGGACAAAATCATCTCATAAGTAAAGTGGAAATGAAGAAGTAAATTTGGCAAGTCTCTTACATTAACTGTCTTCACCATGTCATTCGAACCTTTGTCACACTGATATGCCATTCTATTGTGAGAGTGGTGGCAATTCACAGCACTGCTGCTTATATCCTCACAATTTCAGTTAATTTTTTCTCTGACCACAGCATAGAAACATAGAAACATAGAAACATAGAAAATAGGTGCAGGAGTAGGCCATTCGGCCCTTCGAGCCTGCACCGCCATTCAATATGATCATGGCTGATCATCCAACTCAGTATCCTGTACCTGCCTTCTCTCCATACCCCCTGATCCCTTTAGCCACAAGGGCCACATCTAACTCCCACTTAAATATAGCCAATGAACTGGCCTCAACTACCTTCTGCGGGAGAGAATTCCAGAGATTCACAACCCTCTGTGTGAAAAAAGTTTTCCTCATCTCGGTCCTAAAAGATTTCCCCCTTATCTTTAAACTGTGACCCCTTGTTCTGGACTTCCCCAACATCGGGAACAATCTTCCTGCATCTAGCCTGTCCAACCCCTTAAGAATTTTGTAAGTTTCTATAAGATCCCCCCTCAATCTTCTAAATTCTAGCGAGTACAAACCGAGTCTATCCAGTCTTTCTTCATATGAATGTCCTGACATCCCAGGAATCAGTCTGGTGAACCTTCTCTGTACTCCCTCTATGGCAAGAATGTCTTTCCTCAGATTAGGAGACCAAAACTGTACGCAATACTCCAGGTGTGGTCTCACCAAGACCCTGTACAACTGCAGTAGAACCTCCCTGCTCCTATACTCAAATCCTTTTGCTATGAATGCTAACATACCATTCGCCTTCTTCACTGCCTGCTGCACCTGCATGCCTACTTTTAATGACTGGTGTACCATGACACCCAGGTCTTGTTGCATCTCCCCCTTTCCTAATCGGCCACCATTCAGATAATAATCTACTTTCCTATTTTTGCCACCAAAGTGGATAACCACATTTATCCACATTATACTGCATCTGCCATGCATTTGCCCACTCACCCAGCCTATCCAAGTCACCTTGCAGCCTCCTAGCATCCTCCTCACAGCTAACACTGCCCCCCAGCTTCGTGTCATCCGCAAACTTGGAGATGTTGCATTCAATTCCCTCGTCCAAATCATAAATATATATCGTAAATAGCTGGGGTCCCAGCACTGAGTCTTGCGGTACCCCAATAGTCACTGCCTGCCATTGTGAAAAGGACCCGTTTACTCCTACTCTTTGCTTCCTGTCTGCCAGCCAGTTCTCTATCCACATCAATACTGAACCCCCAATACCATGTGCTTTAAGTTTGTATACTAACTAGATCCCACAAGATCCCACTAACAAGATGTGGGATCTTGTCGAAAGCCTTCTGAAAGTCCAGATATAACACATCCACTGGTTCTCCCTTATCCACTTTACTAGTCACATCCTCGAAAAATTCTATAAGATTCGTCAGACATGATTTACCCTTCATAAATCCATGCTGACTTTGTCCAATGATTTCACCACTTTCCAAATGTGCTGCTATCCCATCTTTAATAACTGATTCTAGCAGTTTCCCCACTACCGACGTTAGACTAACCGGTCTGTAATTCCCCGTTTTCTCTCTCCCTCCCTTTTTAAAAAGTGGTGTTACATTTGCTACCCTCCAATCCTCAGGAACTACTCCAGAATCTAAAGAGTTTTGAAAAATTATCACTAATGCATCCACTATTTCTGGGGCTACTTCCTTAAGTACTCTGGGATGCAGCCTATCTGGCCCTGGGGATTTATCGGCCTTTAATCCATTCAATTTACCTAACACCACTTCCCGGCTAACCTGGATTTCACTCAGTTCCACCATCTCATTTGACCCCCGGTCCCCTGCTATTTCCGGCAGATTATTTATGTCTTCCTTAGTGAAGACAGAACCTAAGTAGTTATTCAATTGGTCTGCCATGTCCTTGTTCCCCATGATCAATTCACCCGTTTCTGACTGCAAGGGACCTACATTTGTTTTAACTAATCTTTTTCTCTTCACATATCTATAAAAGCTTTTGCAGTCAGTTTTTATGTTCCCTGCCAGTTTTCTTTCATAATATTTTCCCTCTCCTAATTAAGCCCTTTGTCCTCCTCTGCTAGTCTCTGAATTTCTCCCAGTCCTCTGGAAGGCTGCTTTTTGTGGCTAATTTGTACGCTTCATCTTTTGTTTTGATACTATCCCTGATTTCCCTTGTTATCCACGGATGCACTACCTTCCCTGATTTATTTTTTTGCCAAACTGGGATGAACAATTGTTGTAGTTCATCCATGCAGTCTTTAAATGCCTTCCATTGCATATCCACCGTCAACCCATTAAGAATCAATCACCAGTCTATCTTGGCCAATTCAAGTCTCATACCCTCAAAGTTACCTTTCTTTAAGTTCAGGACCCTTGTTTCTGAATTAACGATGTCACTCTCCATTCTAATGAAGAACTCAACAATATTATGGTCACACTTGCCCAAGGGGCCACGCACAACAAGACTGCTAACTAACCCTTCCTCATTACTCAATACCCAGTCTAGAATAGCCTGCTCTCTCGTTGGTTCCTCTACATGTTGGTTTAGAAAACTATTCCGCATACATTCCAAGAAATCCTCTTCCTCAGCACCCTTGCCAATTTGATTCACCCAATCTATATGTAGATTGAAGTCACCCATTATAACTGTTTTACCTTTGTTGCACGCATTTCTAATTTCCTGTTTGATGCCATCCCCAACTCCACTACTACTGTTAGGTGGCCTGTACACAACTCCCACTAGCGTTTTTTGCCCCTTAGTGTTTCGCAGCTCTACCCATATCGATTCCACATCCTCAAAGCTAATGTCCTTCCTTTCTATTGCGTTAATCTGCTCTCTAACCAGCAACGCTACCCCACCTCCTTTCCCTTTCTGTCTATCCCTCCTGAATATTGAATATCCCTGGATGTTCAGCTCCCAGCCTTGGTCACCCTGGAGCCATGTCTCCGTGATCCCAACTATATCATAGTCATTAATAGCTATCTGCACATTCAACTCATCCACCTTATTACGAATGCTCCTTGCATTGAGACACAAAGCCTTCAGGCTTGTTTTTACAACACTCTTACCCCTTATACTATTATGCTGAAAAGTGGCCCTTTTTGATTTTTGCCATGGATTTGCCAGCCTGCCACTTTTACTTTTCACCTTGCTACCTATTGCTTCCACCCTCATTTTACACCCCTCTGTTTCTACGCTCACACATTTAAGAAACCCTTTCCCTTTAACTCCATCCTCCACTATCCCATTGGACACCCCACCCCCCTCATTCAGTTTAAAACCACCCGTGTAGCAGTGGCAAACCTGCCTGCCAGAATGCTGGTCCCACACCTGTTAAGATGCAATCCGTCCCTTTTGTACAGTTCCCCCTTACCCCAAAACAGATCCCAGTGATCTAAGAATCTAAATCCCTGCCCCGTGCACCAGTTCCTCAGCCACACGTTCAGGTCCCGTATCTCCCTGTTCCTGCTCTCGCCAGCACGAGGAACTCGAAGCAAACCGGAGATAACAACCCTGGAGGTCCTGCTAGTCATTTATTTCAGAATTTTGAGGTATGCCTGTCAAATTGTTCATGCAATTTGATCCTAAGAGTGTCTGGAACTGGTCTGAGACAGCTATGATCTCATACTGCCATGGAGTGCACCCTGTACTAAGAAGTACGTGAGAGTGTGCATTCTGAGTGCTTGATGCAAAATTCATTGCAGTTTAAAATGTAACCAATAGATGGAGCTAGAAGTGCCTGGATTCAAACATGAAGTGCTAGAGAAACTGAGCAGGTCAGGCAGCATCCCTAATGGACATGGATAAACAATGTGATCTGCAACATTTCCTATCCATCTTCTCCAGAGATGTTATCTGACCCACTGAGTTACTCCAGCACTTTGTGTTTTACTCAAGATTCCAGCATCTGCAATTCCTTGTGTGTTCAGTATCAGGGTTAACTTTGCTTGAGAACAGCTGCTGCCTGAAGGTCATGAGGTTTTAACACTGTGTTCTAGGATTTCTGCCACACTATTATTTATTTTCATGTTACACTGCAGAGGAGGCTGTGGGCTGCAAACCAATATTCAAATTAATTGGCCTATCACATTCTGAAATGATGAATGACAAAATTACCCAGTGCTTGAAAGTTGTTTCCTGCCACAACTCTAATTTGCCCATGAATACTCATGAACAACACGTTTATTAACATATATACACTTCCCAAGGTAAGTGTGATCAACTTTAGGAGATGGGAAATATACATTGCAGGTCAGTTCTTGGCTTCTCGCCACCATTTTTGTCCCCAGGAAAATGACTTTCAGCTGTATCATCACTTGTTGATGATAGTTTTATTCTGGTTCTACCTATAGCAACATTATCATTGTCATTATAATTTTCAAGTCCAGCAAACTAAAAGGCTGTGAGGTATTTTCCATATGTTTCAAAATTACAGCACAATCTCAACGCAATTAAACAGAATGTTATTATGAGGACAAGCTGAAGCAAATCACATATTTCAGAGGAAGCTAGAAAAGTGAAAAATATTAATGAAAAGGAGTGTTAGTTCATTATTAAGGGCCGTTTTTGTGCTATAGATTTATGCAATCCTTCTTTACCTTCTCGCCTCAAACTCACCAGCTTGTGCAGCCTAACCGGCAGCCTCTTACTGTGTCTCATTCTGACGAAGTTGCTTCACAGGATCTTGCATTTTGACAGATTCCATTAGTACCACAGTTGAATGTCTCACCATAAAACATATTTAGAGGGAAAAAGGAAAGAGCAATGAGAGCTGATGAATGGTGTGAACCATGGGTTCATATTTTTTGACATTCTGTTTGCCACCTGTCAATCTAAGAGCAACAACTGGAATTCATACCTTTTGGCAAATTCTCAGCAACCTTGCAAATCTCCATATGAAGTCCGAAGTACCTTCCTCCAGCAAGTCATATGCTATACCGGATATCTTCAGTAAGCATTGGAGATCATATAGATGATCCTTAGGCACACACTGTTGATAGTCTGATATTTGAGGTATGATATTTGAGTTTAGAGTAAGGAAATAAAAATATACCAGGATCAAACAAAAGTTTATTTTATTTTGTTGGGATTTTGGAAACTGGATCAAATCAAATCACATTACAAAATAGATTAAGGAATTTAATTTTTTGTCCAATCATTAATAAGTAACAACACACTGCCTCTTTCAAAATCATAGAATGCAGAAATACACATCGCTAAGCACATTATTACTAAATCTACAGATTTAAAATCCTACCCAACATTACCACAAATTTAATTTTACTCCACATGCCTTTGGCTGTGTTTTCTGAATAATGATACGAATCAACAGGATGAAGCAAGCATTGCGACCATAGAGTTAGGTACAACTGTTTTTGCTCTTCCTGGCTTTAGCACAAAGGATTTTATTTTGAAATTTAATTAATACAACTGCTATTGTTGTATTAATTGCTGGGTAATTTATACAAATTTTGAATGGGACCCCTACTCTTTGTCAGTGTCTTGTAAGGCAGTTATTCATCAAATCATTCTGGTTGTGGTACCTTGGGATGAGGGATCCTGGGCTTCAGCATCCTGAGGTGATTGATGAGGCCAAATTGAGACCCTTCCACACTTGAGGCAGGACATGGCTGATGCAACATGCAGGTGAGTAGTTCATGTGGTTGGACACTCCTGTGGTTGCTAATGTGAGTGCTCTGTGCTTTTGAGGCAGGTCTTTGATGTTTCAATTCCATTTGAAATGCTTCGATTCCATTTGAATCGCTTTTCATTTCTGCACTTTCAGCGGGTACAGGGCATGGGCTTTGGAGTGAGATTGGGGATGGTGTCATTTTTCAAGGAGCCCTTGTGCTTTCCCTCAGTTAATATTTGATAATTGAACATCTTTTTAGCTACCATTCTAATAAACAGGCCCTATGAATGAGTCCCGCTGAATTTACCAGTGTACGAAATGCATATGTAGAACAAGCTCCATGCAATAAAACATGATTGTGCTGTGACAAGATTGTTCAAGGGACAGCTACAATGCATACAATTTTCAGGTGGAAGGCACTGATAATTACAACAGAATAAAAGGTTCTTTGAATTAAACATTTTCATACTTCTGATTCAGTATGTTGTACAGTTCAGTTCAGTATCAGAAAAGTTGCATTTCCAGGATCCTAAAACTTTTCTCCATAATACACTTATCTCCTCTCTGACCTGCATTTCAACAGTGTAGCTTACATGGTCTTCTGGAATCTGGAATTGTTCTTTTAATTACTGATTCCTGGTCTAGAGAGTCTGTCCAAAGTCTGACCCTTGATTATCATTTGCCTTTTAAAATACATTATGTGAAGATTTAATCAGGTGAAAATGGCAAGGGAAGAATTTCATGAAAACAACACATTGTAAATAAACTAAAGAGCAATGCATGTATAAATTACTTCAACAACATATTTTTGAAAAACAGATTCCTTTTGATCTGCCAATGATGGACGCCACAACGGAATATGGTGACTACGAATATCCCTGCGATAAGGGCAACTTCAACAAATTTGGAGCACTTTTGATGCCTATCTTTTATTCACTAGTGCTTATGCTTAGTTTACTTGGAAATGGACTCGTTTTAGTCATACTGGTAAAATATGAATATCTAAAATCAATAACAAATATATTCATTCTTAATCTTGCCATTTCAGATTTACTCTCTGCTATTAGCCTTCCCTTCTGGGCAGTGCACCATTCACAGGGATGGATCTTTGGAAATGTGATGTGCAAAATAATAAGTGGCATATTTTATGTTGGCTTTTACAGTGGTATAATGTTCCTGACATTGATGACAATTGATCGGTATCTTGCAGTTGTTCATGCAGTAACTGCTGTGAGGTCCAGAAAAGTTCGCTATGCCACAATAACAAGCATTGTTGTCTGGTTAGTTAGTATAATAGCAACCATCCCTGATTTTTACTTTTCCGAAGGAAGATCAGATGATAATGATCACTATATTTGTGATAATTTTTACCCGATAAAGAATATAACTTCATGGAAACTGTTAAAGAATTGTCAACAAAATGTGCTGTTTTTTATCCTTCCATTGATTATCATAGTGTACTGCTATTTTAGGATAATTCAAACAATATTAAAGTGTAGAACAGTGCAGAAGCACAGGACTCTGAGAGTGATATTCACCATTGTGGTGGTGTTTTTTTTTAGTTGGGCACCATACAATATTGTGATTTTTTTGAGATCTTTGGAGGAATTCCATATCTTGGATGGTCAGGATTGTGACTATGACAAACAAATGGATTATGCGGATCTTATCTCTCACAGCCTAGCTTATTTCCATTGCTGCCTTAATCCTATTTTTTATGCTTTCGTGGGCGAAAAATTTAGAAGGCACCTCATTTATTTCTGTGGCCACCATTTGCCACATAATCCAATTTGCCACAAGCAGATGCATGTCAGCAAGAATACCCATGTAGAATTTTCGGATGGTGACGATACAACAAATAACTGGTAAAAACATGGAACATTGAAGAGTGCAGCAGAGGATCAGATAGATCCTTTGTCCCACCAAGGCTGTGTTGATCATCATCCCAATGTAAACTAATCCAATCTGACTGAATATGTTCCATATCACTTCATTCTTGCCCATTTATGTATCTGTTCAAATACATCTTAAACATTGCTATCATATTCAATTACCTATTACAATAGACAATAGGTGCAGGAGTAGGCCATTTGGCCCTTCGAGCCAGCACCGCCATTCAATGTGATCATGGCTGATCATCCCAAATCAGTACCCCGTTCCTGCCTTCTCCCCATATCCCCTGACTCCGCTATTTTTAAGAACCCTATCTAGCTCTCTCTTTCAAGCATCCAGAGAACCTGCCTCCACCGCCCTCTGAGGCAGAGAATTCCACACTCATTCAACAGAATTACATCCTCTATTACTGCATTACAGGCACCTACCACTCGCTGTGTAAAAAAAACTGTCCTTTAAACTTCACTCCTCTCACCATAAACATATGCCTTCTAGTATCTGACATTTCCACCCTGAAAAAAAACTCTGGCTACCTACCCTATCTCTGCCTCTTATAGCTTTATAGAAACATAGAAACATAGAAAATAGGTGCAGGAGTAGGCCTTTCGGCCCTTCGAGCCTGCTCCGCCATTCAATATGATCATGGCTGATCATCCAACTCAGTATCCTGTACCTGCCTTCTCCATACCCCCTGATCCCTTTAGCCACAAGGGCCACATCTAACTCCCTCTTAAATATAGCCAATGAACTGGCCTCAACTACCTTCTGTGGCAGAGAATTCCACAGATTCACCACTCTATGTGTGAAAAATGTTTTTCTCATCTCGGTCCTAAAATATTTCCCCCTTATCCTTAAACTGTGACCCCTTGTTCTGGACTTCCCCAACATCGGGAACAATCTTCGTGCATCTAGCCTGTCCAACCCCTTAAGAATTTTGTACGTTTCTATAAGATCCCCTCTCAATCTTCTAAATTCTAACGAGTACAAGCCGAGTCTATCCAGTCTTTCTTCATATGAAAGTCCTGACATCCCAGGAATCAGTCTCGTGAACCTTCTCTGTACTCCCTATATGGCAAGAATGTCTTTCCTCAGATTAGGAGACCAAAACTGTACGCAATACTCTAGGTGTGGTCTCACCAAGACCGTGTACAACTGCAGTAGAACTTCCCTGCTCCTATACTCAAATCCTTTTGCTATGAATGCTAACATACCATTCGCTTTCTTCACTGCCTGCTGCACCTGCATGCCTACTTTCAATGTCTGAAGAAGGGTTTCGGCCCGAAACGTCGCCTATTTCCTTCGCTCCATAGATGCTGCTGCACCCGCTGAGTTCCCCCAGCAATTTTGTGTACCTTGCCTACTTTCAATGACTGGTGTACCATGACACCCAGGTCTCGTTGCATCTCCCCTTTTCCTAATCGGCCACCATTGAGATAATAGTCTACTTTCCTGTTTTTGCCACCAAAGTGGATAACCTCACATTTATCCACATTATACTGCATCTGCCATGCATTTGCCCACTCACCCAGCCTATCCAAGTCACCTTGCAGCCTCCTAGCATCCTCCTCACAGCTAACACTGCCCCCCAGCTTCGTGTCATCCGCAAATTTGGAGATGTTGCATTCAATTCCCTCGTCTAAATCATTAATATATATTGTAAATAGCTGGGGTCCCAGCACTGAGCCTTGCGGTACCCCACTAGTCACTGCCTGCCATTCTGAAACGGAGCCGTTTACTCCTACAGTTTGCTTCCTGTCTGCCAGCCAGTTCTCTATCCACATCAATACTGAACCACCAATACCGTGTGCTTTAAGTTTGTATACTAATCTCTTATGTGGGACCTTGTCGAAAGCCTTCTGAAAGTCTAGATATAACACATCCACTGGTTCTCCCTTATCCACTCTACTAGTTACATCCTCGAAAAATTCTATAAGATTCGTCAGACATGATTTACCTTTCATAAATCCATGCTGACTTTGTCCAATGATTTCACCACTTTCCAAATGTGCTGCTATCCCATCTTTAATAACTGACTCTAGCAGTTTCCCCACTACCGATGTCAGACTAACTGGTCTGTAATTCCCTGTTTTCTCTTTCCCTCCCTTTTTAAAAAGTGGGGTTGCATTAGCTACCCTCCAATCCTCAGGAACTACTCCAGAATCTAAAGAGTTTTGAAATATTATCACTAATGCATCCACTATTTCTGCGGATACTTCTTTGAGTACTCTGGGTTGCAGTCTAACTGGCCCTGGGGATTTATCGGCCTTTAATCCATTCAATTTACCTAACACCACTTTCCGGCTAACCTGGATTTCACTCAGTTCCACCATATCATTTGACCCCCGGTCCCCTGCTATTTCCGGCAGATTATTTATGTCTTCCTTAGTGAAGACAGAACCAAAGTAGTTATTTAATTGGTCTGCCATGTCCTTGTTCCCCATGATCAATTCACCTGTTTCTGACTGCAAGGGACCTACATTTGTTTTAACTAATCTTTTTCTCTTCGCATATCTATAAAAACTTTTGCAGTCAGTTTTTATGTTCCCTGCCAGTTTTCTTTCATAATTATTTTTCCTTTCCTAATTAAGCCCTTTGTCCTCCACTGTTGGACTCTGAATTTCTCCCAGTCCTCTGGTATGCTGCTTTTTCTGGCTAATTTGTATGCTTCATCTTTTGTTGTGATACTATCCCGTGTTATCCACGGATGCACTAACTTCCCTGATTTATTCTTTTGCCAAACTTTGATGAACAATTTGTGTAGTTCATCCATGCAGTCTATAAATGCCTTCCATTGCCTATCCACCGTCAACCCTTTAAGAATCAATTGCCAGTCTATCTTGGCCAATTCACGTCTCATACCCTCAAAGTTACCTTTCTTTAAGTTCAGAACCCTTGTTTCTGAATTAATTATGTCACTCTCCATCCTAATGAAGAACTCAACCATATTATGGTCACTCTTGCCCAAGGGGCCATGCACAACAAGACTATTAACTAACCCTTCCTCATTACTTAATACCCAGTCTGGAATAGCCTGCTCTCTCGTTGGTTCCTCTACATGTTGGTTTAGAAAACTATCCCGCATACATTCCAAGAAATCCTCTTCCTCAGCACCCCTGCCAATTTGATTTACCCAATCTATATGTAGATTGAAGTCAACAATTATAACTGTTTTACTTTTGTTGCACGCATTTCTAATTTCCTGTTTGATGCCATCCCCAACTCCACTACTACTGTTATATAACTACTGTTATATAATTTTTATCAGGTCACTATTCAGCCTTCAATGCTCAAGAGAAAAAAAAACAAATATGTTCTGTAACTACACTCATGACACTCAAACGCAGGCAATATCCTGATAAATCTCTTCTCACCCCAGAGCATTCTTATTGCGTGGTGCCCAGAACTGCACATAATATTCCAAACGTGGCCTTACTAAAGTTTTGCAAAAGTGCAACATGATTTCCCAACTTTCATATTCTTTGCCCTGACCAATGAAAGCAAGCATGCTGTATACCTTCTCTATCACCCTGTCCTGTCATGTGGCCACATTCAAGAAACTATGGATTTGCACCCCAAGATCCCTCTGCATGTTAATGCTCTGAATACTTTCCTCCTGCATTTAGCCTCCCAAGATGCATTATTTTAGCACACTTAAAAGGATTAATCTCCATCTGCCATTTATCCACATGAATTTCAAATTGATCTATATCCTGCTTTATTATTTGTCAACTTTAGTTTAGTGATAGAGATACAGCGTGGAAACAGACCCGTCGGCCCCCAGAGTCCATGTCCATTCACCATTTCACAATTTCTATGTCATCCCACTTTTGCATCCTACACACTGGGGGGAATTTACTGAAGCCAATTAACCTACAAACCTGCACGTCTTTGGAATGAGGGCAGAAACTGGACCACCCGGAGAAAACCCACATGGTTGCAGGGGAACTTACAAGCTGGACTAGAGGGAGCCCAGGTCACCGGCGCTGTGAGGCAGCAGATCTACCACTGCGCCACCTAATTTTCCTTACTATACACAACTTTAATTTTCATGTTGTCTATAACTTTGTAATTAGACCAGCTACATTTTCATCCAATCATTAATATATATATTACAAACAACACAGACCCGGGCACTTTTCATGCACTGTAATGTTATTTGTTCTATGTTATATGTTTGAAGTCATGCTGACTATTGTTAAGACATCCATGTTTTTCCAAATAAGAGTAAATCCTGTCCATAATATTTTTTTCCAATAACTTCACTCCCACTGATGTAAGTCTTGCTAGCTTTTAAATTTTGGTTTGTCCCTATTGCTCCACATAAACAAAGGGACAACATTGACTCTAATCCATTTTTATGATAACTCATCCTTGGCTAAACAAGATACAAAGATCTCTGTCCTTTGCCCAACAATCATCTTCCTGTTTCACTCAGTATGCTAGTATAGATTCTATCAGCTCCAGGGGACTTGTCCACCTTTCAAGACACCAAACTCCTCTTCCTTGTTGATATCAGCATTCCCTTGAATATCAACTATCTAATCTTACCATTCATGCTCTTCTCCTTCATGAATAATGATGCAAAGGACTTATTTAATACTTTGCACAGATCCCCTGCCTCCATGTGTAAATTACTTCCTTATTTCTTGAGTTAACCTACCCTGACTCAAGTCACTCACTTGCATATATGCCTGAGAATGTTTTTAAATATTTTCTTAAAATACCATATTTGAAGGCCTGTGTAATTTGTGATGCAATGCTTAATAAATGTGATGACAAGTTTTGAAGTAAAATCATTGAGATAATTTAAGCAATTCATCAGAAAGGTTTGAAATACACGTAGTTCTGCTGCAAGGTATGTTTCCATATTGATCAGTCTGAAGAAGGGCCCTGAAACATCATCCATTCCTTCTCTCCAGAGATGCTGCCTGTCCCGCTGAGTTACTCCAGCATCTTGTGTCCACTTTTTATTATGCAAAGTGGAAGTAACACAATTGACAAATCTGGGACACTATTTGTAGTTAACAGTTCTAATGTAATTTTGATACAGCACTAATGAACCACTAAAAGGCTAGTTTGTAAATTGGCAAGCGATGTAAAAAGCTGCATTGGAAAAAAATGTCTTGGGGTGAAATAATTTCCATATAGTCTTCCCACAGTGATCAGACATCATTGTGTCTTAACACATCTGTCAGTTTGACTGAGTGTGGCCATTGAAACTAACAATAATTGCTTCTATTTGCACTTGTGCAACTTGTGCAACCAATATAATATGCAGCTTTCAGTATTTTTAAGGTAACAAAAAATAACATAGCAATTAAAAAAGTTTTTTTTAAAGAACTTGCAGTAAAAAAACATTATTGTTAAGAAATGTCTAGATCCTAAAGCGGCTTTTTCACGGGGCGAGTTGACGCAAGATGTCACCAGAGTGAAGTGGTCGTGGTCCAGCACGAGTCTCGCACGATATAACGGGGGGTAGATAAAGAGTTCCCACGGTACTCGGCATTTCTGTTATTTGTGCGAGTGACTTGTCCGTCTCCCGAGCTTTCCCGTTAATCTTGAATGAACATCGTGAACTGTAGTGTTGTTAATCACGTGGCACAAATGATGTTACTTTGTTTTCACACACTATATTGGGTTTTTTCACACACTATATTCCTCCCTTGGTTGAATTGGCTCATTTGGAGACATGCCTATACTAAGTATTTTCGAGTACAGGATGGTGGTTATTTTCATTGACGCGCTGTATGCAGCAGCCCACTATGTGCATCGAGAACGCTTGCGTGAAGGCAGAAGGGTGAGATTAATTAAAAAGAGAATTAAGAGGAAGTCTCACTGGGTGAAGCCCATCTTTCAACGGAGACCTCAATTTGGACAATATGATCAGCTGCTTAATGTGCTGTGCAAAGAGGATAAAAGTGCATTCACAAACTTTGTCAGAATTTCACCCGAGCTCTTTAATGAGCTGAAGAATAATCTGTTTTTTTTTAGACAAATGTTGTTTGGTGTGATGCACCTTCTCTCAATATGTGCAAGAAGTCGTCTTTTTATTTTGTCAAATAGGAATAAAGACTTTGTCTCACATTGACCGTGATGGTTGTCTTATTTTATTATCTACTGAGAGGTGAAACTTTCAAATGTTTAACCAGTCAGTAGACAGACAATAAATAGTAACAATCGAGCCATAAATGGTGTATACATGGTGAAGGGAACAACGCTGTGTACAAGATAATGTTTAAAATCAAGCGAGGAATCGATCGGGTAGATGCACAGTCTCTTGCCCAGAGTAGGCGAATCAAGGACCAGATTACATAGGTTTAAGGTGAAGGGGAAATGATTTAATATGGATCTGATTAAATACTGTCAGTAGTAAACCCGATCAAAAACAACACCAGGACGTCTATTAAACACCAGAGATCCCAGTAAACACCCAGCCGAGACTTATTACAGGTCTAGTGGAAAGACACAAAGCGCTGGAGCAACTCAGCGGGTCAGGCAGCATCGCTAGACAACATGGATAGATGATGTTTCGGGTCGGGACTCTTCTTCAGCGCTGAGTTACTCCCGCATATTGTGTCTTTCCAATGCAGATTAGCGTCTGCGATTCTTTGCTCCTGCATTACGGGGTCTATCTCGATTCCCGATAAAGTCTAAAACCCATCCTCCAGAGTTCTCAGCCCAGGGCGCCCATAAACAAGCCCTTAACTCCACACTGGGGACAGAGGCTGAGGTGTACAAAACCACGAGACGAACAGGCAGGGAAATAGACAGAGTCCAGGGTAATATATGTCCTTTGCCCACAGAGGGGATTCGAGGACCAGAGGGCATAGGTTCAAGGTGAGGGGGGAAGATCTAATAGGAATCTGAGTGAGGGGTAACATTTTCGCACAAAGGGTGGTGGGTGTATGGAACAAGCTGCCAGAGGAGGTAGTTGAGGCTGGGTCCATCCCTACATTTAAGAAACATTTAGACAGGTACATGGATAAGACAGGTTGGGAGGGATATGGACCAGACGCAGGCAGATGGGACTAGTTTCGATGGGACATTTTGGCCGGTATGGGCAAGTTGAGCCGAAGGGCCGGTTTCCACACTGTAACTCGATAAAGCCAGTGAGTATACGATCTAAGATAGTCCGAGGGTCTCGAATGAGGTAGGTAGTAGTTCAGGAATGCTCTGTGGTTGGTGTTAGGATGGTTCAGTTACATAAGTGCTCAAATGTAGGCACCGTTTTCGCAGTGGAAGCTCCGAGACTGTGCAGCGGGCGATTGTCGTGTTGGCTGGGACTCCTGTTATCCATGCAGGGGATTGACCTCAGTCTGAAGAAGGCTCTCGACCCGAAACGCCACCCGTTCCTTCTCTCCAGAGTTGCTGCCTGTCCGGCTGAGTTGCTCCAAGCAACTGGTGTCTATCTTCAAAGGACTGACCACCGGGCTGGATGTCGGGGCTGGCGTGTTGCGTTTCACAGACCGAACTGTCCAATTAATGGTAACAGATGGGCACTGAGGGAAGTCCCCCCCCCCCCCCCTCTGTTTATCTGCCCTTTCTTTAACTTTTGTGCCTCTATGCAAGTATCTCGCGAGCCATCCCAGACTGCCCATTTCTGCTCCCCCTCATCTTTAATAACTACATTTCCCTAACAATTACTATCTTTGTTAGTTATAGGAGCAAAATTAGGCCATTCGGTCCATTAAGTCCACTCCGCCATTCAATCGCGGCTGATCTATCTCTCCCTCTCAACCACATTCTCTTGCCTTCTCCCCATAACCTCCTGACAGCCACACTAATCAGGAATGTATCCATCTCTGCCCCTATTCTTCACCCTTTTGACAGTAGTTTTGTTTTATTGGAGACGCGGGAGACAGCGGATGCTGGAATACTGAGCAAAACACGAAATGCTGGAGGAACTCGGTGCATTTGTGTTTAAGAAGGAACTGCAGATGCTGGAAAATCGAAGGTACACAATAATGCTGGAGAAACTCAGCGGGTGCAGCAGCATCTATGGAGCGAAGGAAGTAGGTAACGTTTCGGGCCGAAACGTTGCCTATTTCCTTCGTTCCATAGATGCTGCTGCACCCGCTGACTTTCTCCAGCATTTGTGTGTGTGGGTGGGAGGAGGGGGGAGGGGGGAGGGGGGGGAGAGAGATAAGGCAGCCTGAAGAAAGGGTCGCATGTCCATTTCCCTCCGTAGATGCTGCCTGGCCCGCGGAGTTCCTACAGTCTTAGAAACTGCTTTAGACAAAAAGAGACACAAACTGCTGGAGTAAAATAGCTCAGCAAGTGAGGTACCTGAACACTCAAAAATGAAAAAGAATGAAAATGTGATTATTTCACCTCCCTTCAACTATTTTGTGTTTCAGCATGAGAGGGATTATAACATTAGAGACATTCATATTGTAGTGATGTGTTAATGAAGAATTGCAGACATCAATCTGATAGTAAAAAATATATTTATTTAACAATGAGGTAAAACAAGCACTGACAATCAAACTGCTCAGTTACTCACCGTTCGCAGGAGTTCCCACGGTACCCACAAGTTATTATGGATATCGCACGGATATCGCACTGGCCACTATGTTCATACAATGTTGCAATGCTTACCCACAAGTGTACAAGTCACTCTTGGAGAAATTCAAACTTTCTTGAATTTGCTCCCGAGTGACCAAGTTACACGATTACCTGCCGTTAGCGCCACGGTGGTCCACGGTGGTCCACGAATGCCGTACTGTTATCGCACAAGGTTCCCACGATGTTAAACTCTGGTTCACTCTTGCGTCAAATCGCCCCGTGAAAAAGCCACTTAACTCCCTTTCCCCAATGACCCCATTGTTTTATAAACGATTGTCTATTATGCAACATTTCTTGGAAATGCAACTATTGTGTTATAGCAGAACTACCCAGGAACTTACTTCTTTTTCATCTTCAGACTGGCTTCTCAGCATAAATGTAGCTTGTGTTTCATGCATGATTTACATTGATAATTTTGTGTACAAAATGACTTCTTAAACCTATGTAAAATGTTCTTGTCTGCATGTGCTAGGATTGAGAATTTATGTTACTAATTATCAAATATACTCGAGGAGCTCTTTGCTAATTATTGCCAAACCTGACAATGTTGAAGGTTATTGGACCAGCACATGAACAAAAAATAAAATAGACATTTCTTTCTTGCACAGCTTACTTTGCACTTTAATAAAATTTGATATTGAAACAATCTTCAAGGAAAAGGATCAGTATATTATCATTTGGAAAAGAGGAATGATTCATGGTTTGGGTTTTTCTTGTAATATTCCATAACTCACTTATACTCAGTTATAACTCACTGTAACTCAGTTATAGTTAACTCTGTAATAAGGCTTCTTAAGAAAACAGAACCCTGCGCCGGAAAGTGTTAATTACAGACAACTCATGTTTTATACATGAGACACAAAACAATTGGGCTAAAACTGGTTGATTTAATAGTCTTTATTCGTCAAGAGAAACTTTAAAAAAATGTAAACTGTTTATACACTATATTCAGAATTAAAAATACTTGCAAAATGATAAAGTGCAAAAGACTCTTCATACATTCTCTATACATTCAATAGTGTCATACTCAATAGTGTTCATGCCTATCTTGAAACAAAACACATCCCCTCTCATGTGGCCCAGGGGGTGATATCCCTTCTTATTGTTTGAGGGGTGTCCCCAAGGACTCAACCTGTCAATGTCCAGCAAGAGAAACAAATATTCCCTTGGACACCCTCTGGGCAGAATCTCCCAAACTGTAAGTATATCAAGTTTATATACATTTTAAACACAAAGACGGCAATAAGCGATTAATTACAGTTTTAATGGGACACAAAGACACCAATTCAATGATTAACTACAGTTTTGTTGGCTGTAATTATCTACTCAGCTTTAACATTTGTAACTGCCAAGACACCTGTGAATATCCACCACCTTTGCTGGGACAAAGTAATTCATATGGATATCCAAAAGGCTCTGAGACAGAGAACCTGGACACCCAACATTACTTCCTCAGCAAACATTTGGTTCACTCATCCATTCCCACCCAAACCATCCCGTCCCCGCGTACTTTCCCCTGCAACCGCAGGAGATGTAACACCTTATAGAGTCATACTGCATCCTTCGGCCCAACCCACCAACATTGACCAACATGCACCCTCCACACTAGTCCTGTAAACAGTTCATTCTAAGCTTCCCCACAGTCTAGTTTCAGTCAAAAATCACTGAGTCAAGCACTTGCATAACTAATCTTTATTTTGACAAAACACAATTACAGTTCTCACTACTTGCAACATTATTTATATTATTTACAATGCTTTTGCAGCGATCCAATCGAAATGATGCATTTATGGTTTGTTTGCAAAACTGCTATACATGTTATCAATTTAAGAGAATCAAGGAGAACACCTGGACCCCTCACCATCCTGCATACCATATAACCATATAACCATATAACAATTACAGCACGGAAACAGGCCATCTCGGCCCTACAAGTCCGTGCCGAACAACTTTTTTCCATTAGTCCCACCTGCCTGCACTCATGCCATAACCCTCCATTCCCTTCTCATCCATATGCCTATCCAATTTATTTTTAAATGATACCAACGAACCTGCCTCCATCACTTCCACTGGAAGCTCATTCCACACCGCTACCACTCTCTGAGTAAAGAAGTTCCCCCTCATGTTACCCCTAAACTTCTGTCCCTTAATTCTGAAGTCAGTCTGAGCCTTGACTGGCTGGTGCCATTCAAAGCCTGTAAATTTCAGCTGACAAGGGTTAAGCAATTCTGACAAGTGCAGGGATCCTCAGTTTTATGGTGTCTTTAATTTGGCCAATATTAACAGTCCCATCTGCCTTTGTTTGGCCAATATCCCTCCAAGCCTTTCCTATCCAAGTACCTGTCCAAAAGTTTCTTAAATGTTGTGATAGTGCCTGCCTCACCCAAGCCCTCTAGCACTCCTGGTGTAAAAAGGTTGCCCCTCAGGTTCTTATAAAGCCTTCCACCACCCCCCCCCCCCCCCAACCCCCCCCCCCCCCCCCCCCCCCCCCCCCTCCCCACCCCCACCACCCTCACCTTAAATCGATGTCCTCTGGTTCTTAATTCCCCTATAGGTAAAAGGCTCTGCATTTACCCTACCTAATTCTCTCATGATCTTACAAACCTCTATCAGATCAACGCTCATCCTCCTGCGCTTCAAGGAATAAAGTCCTAGCTTGGTCAACCTCTTCATATACGTCAGGTCCTCAAGTCTTGGAAATAGCCTCATATATCTTCCCAGCAATCTATACCCTATCCAACTTAACAACATTTTTCCTTGATTTTTTGTACTGCATATGATCACTTGATTTGAATGCTGTAGACTTGGATTTCACCTGAGAGTGGATCACACATCTCATCCATGGTTTCTGTTTGGGGAACACTCTTAGTGCCTTCTTTGGATGCATTCTTTAGACTTTAATCTTTTAGGCTTTAGAGATACAGCATGGAAACAGGCCCTTCGGTAAATACGCTGACGCACTTTTTTGATCACAGGATCAATGTGAAGGGACCAAGTTATGTTGCTGGTGATATGGATGCTTAGCAATTTGAAGCTGGTGACCATCTCCAAAGCAGCTCCATTGATGAGGACAGGGTTGTGTTCACCTTCTTGTTTCTTTAGGCCAACACTTTTGGCTTGCTGACATGAATGGTAGATTATTTTTAACGAAAAGTAAGCTTACTTTTAACAAGTAAAAAGGTTCCTGATCTATTTCATATACTTTGTCTCTTGTTTGATCAGTCCAAAAACAGCAGATTCATTGGCAAACTTTAAGATCGAGTTGATGTTCTACTTGGCCACACAGTCATGGGTGTGAAGGGAGTGGAGCAAGGGAATGAACACATAACCCTGAGGGGCAACAGGGTTAAGGATCAGGGTAGAGGAAATGTTATGCTATGTGCAATTCAGTCTCAAAGCCCTGATGACTTCGTTTCTAAGGAAGGAGAAAAGTAGCATTTTCAAATATAATTTTATTCATCAAAAATCATGAGTGAATCACAATATAAGGCAATACCATTCTAAAACACTTATCCGAGAGGTTTCACCATTATGCACTAATAAATCATCATAACAAGATTTTAAAAGCAGAAATAAATGCATGAGTTATGGAAATAGAAGTGCAATATTACTACCTAATTGGCGACCTCTGCCGAGTTTGTCCTTGAAATACTCGCAACATGGTCACCACGAGGTCGTAGGAAGTCGTAGGAGGTCTGCATAACTCTTCCCCATGCCCGTGAGTGGTCTCCGCGTACTTGTGGCCTCAAATAGGTCGCGGCGTATTTTCCAGCCTGATAAAAAATGTCCACGAGTAAAAAAAAGGTCGGCATGGAAAAAATTGATACTTTTTCTCGTATGTAGGTCGTAGGTAGGTCGTAGTAGGTCGTCATGGTAGTTGTAGATAGTCATAGGCAGTCGTAGGTTGGTAACTGGCCCGAGAAAAAAATGCAAACATGACATAATTTTATCATGTGATAATTTTCCACTCGTTGGTCTTAGGTGTGGAAAACTGAGGTTGAGGGGGACGTAGGAGGTCCTAGACATAGTCGTAGGAGGTCGTAGACATAGTCGTAGGAGATCTTTTACTTCGGCGAATCAACACGATCGTGACAATTTTTTCAACTCATCTAGGGTCTTCTAAACTCGTGGATTAGGTCGTCCAAGTGGGACAGGCCCTTTAGTAATGATGTAGAGAAGTTTCCAGCCGAGCTTTTCAAGGGAATTTGGGACATGATAAATCACCTTGGGCTATTCTGGGAACAGTAGGAGATGGTTTACATGCACAAGATTGTTTTGCTGTTCAATAACATCAAAGATGACCCGTAACTTCACTCCGTATGCTGTCTTTGTGACATACTCCTTAATATATCAACAGTTAACAAAAATAAACAGCAATCACAGATTTAAAAATAACAATACTGCCAAATCCAGTTTACAAAAGAATTTTCTAAATATTACTACCCTGCAGAAGTAATTGAGACATAGAAAAGAACTGAGAGCTGAGTCAAAAGAACAGAGTCAACAACCCCTAACTGGTAAAATATGCTTTTAAGATTACAATGACACCAGGATCTTTACAGACTAATCTATTTCTTTCTTAATTAGAGTTTGTTTGAAATTGGAGACAACGTGTAAAGAAGGCTTGATGATGCTGGTGATGAGCTACAATTGTAGTCAGTGGGCACTAAAATTCTGAAATGAGTCAGGAAGACACCTAAGAAACATTAATCAAGAAAGATAAGAGGGTAAAGCTTCAGGTTCACTCTCAATATTGACAATATGACCACTCCACACTTCCATTCTACAAAGCAAGTTATTGCTGTAATTCGTTCCTAATTTAATAGGTATCAACTTTGGTTAATCTTATCAAAATGATAATTGCATTTATCTGTTTCTCAGCCTCTTGTGTTCCCTTAAATTCCCTCACAGAACGAAAAACATGGCCTGACTATGTTTATCCCTATCTATATCACTAAAGCTCTGATCTTGACTGCTTTTGGCCCATTTTGCTGCGATTTACGACAGAACGCCGCCACCTACAGCCATCATTTTTAGCCACCTCGCTCAGAGCCACCCTCCTACTTACGGGTGCGGAGGATTTTCCCGATCGATGAAAAATCAGAGAGATATTATTGTTTTTTAAAAAATCACCATTCTCCCTGCTGTCCCTGCTGGATGGAGGGGGAGGGACTATAAAACCAGGAAGTGGTGTGCCTCACTCAGTCTCGGCAAGATGGATGAAGCCAAGGGTCACGTCTCTCTGAGCTCTAAATAACACTGAACAAATGTCTACACAACTATGAGTCCCCTTCGTGTGGTTTGAAAATGAAAATATGGTTTGTTTGAAGTAAAAAGGCACTGCCTGCAAATGGTTGTTTGGGTGCTTTGGCTTGAAGTTGAAAGGCAATACTTACTGCAAATGGTGGCTTGGGTGCTTTGGCTTGAAGTTAAAAGGCACTACTTACTGCAAATGGTGGCTTGGGTGCTTTGGCTTGAAGTTGAAAGGCACTACTTACTGCAAGTGGTGGCTTGGGAGCTTTGGCTTGAACTTGAAAGGCACTACTTACTGCAAATGGTGGCTTGGATGCCTTGGCTTGAAGTTGAAAGGCACTACTTACTGCAAATGGTGGCTTGGGAGTTTTGGCTTGAAGTTGAAAGGCACTACTTACTGCAAATGGTGGCTTGGGTGCTTTGGCTTGAAGTTGAAAGGCATTACTTACTGCAAATGTTTGCTTGTGAGCTTTGGCTTGAAGTTGAAAGGCACTACTTTCTGCAAATGGTGGCTTGGGTGCTTTGGTTTGAGGTTCAAAGGCACTACTGACTGCAAATGGTGGCTTGGGTGCTTCGGCTTGAATTTGAAAGGCACTAACAGCAAATGGTGGCTTGGGAGCTTTGGTTTGAAGTTGAAAGGCACTACTTACTGCAAATGGTGGCTTGGGAGCTTTGGCTTGAAGTTGAAAGGCACTACTTACTGCAAATGGTGGCTTGGGTGCTTTGGCTTGAAGTTGAAAGGCACTACTTACTGCAACTGGTGGCTTGGGTGCTTTGGCTTGAGGTTGAAAAGCACTACACTGCAAATGGTGGCTTGGGTGCTTTGCTTGAAGTTGAAAGGCACTACTTACTGCAAATGGTGTCATGAAATTGAAAGGCACTACTTACTGAAAATGGTGGCTTGGGTGCTTTGGCTTGAAGTTGAAAGGCACTACTTACTGCAAATGGTGGCATGAAGTTGAAAGGCACTACTTACTGCAAATGGTGGCTTGGGTGCTTTGGCTTGAAGTTGAAAGCCCCTACTTACTGCAAATTGTGGCTTGGGTGCTTTGGCTTGAAGTTGAAAGGCACTACTTACTGCAAATGGTGGCATGAAGTTGAAAGGTACTACTTACTGTAATTTGTGGCTTGGTGCTTTGGCATGAAGTTGAAAGGCACTACCTACTGCAAATGGTGGCTTGGGTGCTTTGGCTTGAAGTTGAAAGGCACTACTTACTGCAGATGGTGGCTTGGGTGCTTTGGCTTGAGGTTGAAAGGCACTACACTGCAAATGGTGGCTTGGGTGATTTGCTTGAAGTTGAAAGGCACTAACTGCAAATGGTGGCTTGGAAGCTTTGGATTGAAGTTGAAAGGCACTACTTACTGCAAATGGTGGCTTGGGTGCTTTGGCTTGATGTTGAAAGGCACTACTTACTGCAAATGGTGGCATGAAGTTGAAAGGCACTACTTACTGCAAATGGTGGCTTGGGTGCTTTGGCTTGAAGTTGATAGGCACTATTTACTGCAAATGGTGGCTTGGGTGCTTTGGCTTCAAGTTGAAAGGCACTACTTACTGCAAATTGTGGCTTGGGTGCTTTGGTTTGAAGTTGAAAGGCACTACTGACTGCAAATGGTGGCTTGGGTGCTTTGGCTTAAGGTTGAAAGGCACTACACTGCAAATGGTGGCTTGGGTGGTTTGCTTGAAGTTGAAAGGCACTACTTACTGCAAATGGTGATATGAAGTTGAAAGGCACTACTTACTGCAAATTGTGGCTTGGAAGCTTTGGTTTGAAGATGAAAGGCACTACTTACTGCAAATGGTGATATGAAGTTGAAAGGCACTGCTTCCTGCAAATGGTGGCTTGGGTGCTTTGGCTTGATGTTGAAAGGCACTACTTACTGCAAATGGTGGCATGAAGTTGAAAGGCACTACTTACTGCAAAAATGGTGGCTTGGGTGCTTTGGCTTAAAGTTGATAGGCACTACCTACTGCAAATGGTGGCTTGGGAGCTTTAGTTTGAAGTTGAAATGCACTACTTACTGCAAATGGTGGCTTGGGAGCTTTGGCTTGAAGTTGAAAGGCACTACTTACTGCAAATGGTGGCATGGAGTTGAAAGGCACTACTTACTGCAAATGGTGGCATAAAGTTGAAAGGCACTACTTACTGCAAATGGTGGCTTGGGTGCTTTGGCTTTAAGTTGGGAGGCACTACTGCAAATGGTGGCATGAAGTTGAAAGGCACCACTTACTGCAAATGGTGGCATAAAGTTGAAAGGCACTACTTACTGCGAATGGTGGCTGGTGCTTTGGCTTGAAATTGATAGGCACTACTTACTGCAAATGGTGGCTTGGGTGCTTTGGCTTGAAGTTGAAAGGCACTACTTACTGCAAATGGTAACATGAAGTTGAAAGGCACTACTTACTGCAAGTGGTGGCTTGGGTGCTTTGGCTTGAAGTTGATAGGCACTACTTACTGCAAATGGTGGCGGGTGCTTTGTCTTGAAGTTCAAAGGCACTGCAAATGGTGGCATGAGTGTTTTGGCTTGAAGTTAAAAGGCACTACTTATTGCAAATGGTGACTTGGGTGCTTTGGCTTGAAGTTGAAAGGCACTACTTACTGAAAATGGTGGCTTGGGTGCTTTGGCTTGAAGTTGAAAGGCACTACTTACAGCAAATGGCGGCTTCAGTGCTTTGGCTTGAAGTTGAAAGGCACTACTGCAAATGCACTTCCTTCCTGTTTGCACTGTATATTGATTTTAGATAAAACGCTACCACATATGGCTGTGATTTTTGGCCATCTTACTCAGTCCCCCTCCACTGAGCAGGTGCAGAGAATTCTTCCCATCAATGACAAATTAAAGTGTTATTAGTGTTTAAAAAATGGTGAGAATCTCTATCCTGTCAATCAGGCCATGAAAGCCATACCTTTTCTGGCAGCAAGGGGAGGGGTTATAAAACCCGAAAGTGTGGGTGTGGCTCAGTCTCTGCATGATGGGGGAGGGAGAGGTCACGACTCTGTCTGAGCTGTGAATCAACTGAAAACACTAAATGTCTACTGATCTGTGAGTTTGGTGTTTTGGGTGGTTTTATGGTGGTTTCACCCTGCATGAAATGGTATAAAGCTGCATTTGAATTTGGTGGCCTTGCACCCTGCTTGAAATTGAATGAAACTGCACTTGAATTTGGTGGCCTTGCACCCTGCTTGAAGTGGAATGAAACTGTACTTGAATTTGGCGGCCTTGCATCCTACTTGAAGTGTTATGAAACTGCACTGAATTTGGTGGCCTTGCACCCTGCTGAAAGTGGTATGAAACTGCACTTGCATTTGGTGGCCTTGCACCCTGCTTGAAATGGTAGGAACATGGATTTGAATTTGGTGGCCTTGCACCCTGCTTGAAAAGGAATTTCAAGGAATAACCGTGAGTCAACTGCTAGCCCACCAGCCGTGAGTGAGCTGCCAGCAGGTCAGGCTTGAGGGACTGAGCTGCCACCCCAAGAACCCATGCCAGTACTCCAGAAAGCCCCCCCACTGGAAACCAATATTGGAATTGGTGGAGAGGTGGAATATTACGTTGGGGGACCATCCCTCCCGTGTGAACATGGGACCCATAAATCTTCAGTCATCTAGCTCCATTTCCATGACTGTGGACAATGCCTCTATTTTATCCACAGCTACTCTTTTCAGTCGTCTGATTTGGGTCACTTTCAATTCTGAAAACTTTTGAAATCCTTTTTCTTTGATTTGGCTTCAATGATATCTCCTCTTCTATTGTGACGTGGTTCTCAAATTGAAGTTAAAAGGAGGAAGAGAGAGTTTCAGTTCGTACTGCCTCATGTTTCTTGGAATTAATCAAATAACTGCCACTGACGAACATCTGCAGAGTTCCAACATTTCATTGCAACTGAAAAAAAAAGGGTATTTCCACCATCACACTTCAAAATGAAAAGGTCCTCCAGCATGTTAAGGTTGGAGCTTGTGTCTGGGTTTCAGATTCGGAGACATATCGGGTTTATGTGCAAAATGGTAATGTACCGTCAGCCATGGTCATATTGAATGGCGGTGCAGGCTCGAAGGGCCAAATGGCCTACTCTTGCACCTATTTTCTATGTTTCTATGTTTCTATGTACTGGGCTAATAAACGCCAATGATTCTGAGGAATTAATTTAAATCAAAGCTCCGCAAGTGAAGTTCAATAAATTCTGAAATGAAAACTTAATGTTGGTACAGGTGCACAACCTTTTATCCGAAAGCCTTGGGACCAGACACTTTTCGTAATTCAGAATTTGTCGGTCTTCGGAATGGAATTTTTTTAGCGTAGATTTTAATGGCTGGCTCAGTGGTAGAGTGCTCGGCTCACATCCGCAAGGTCGCGAGTTTGCGCCTTGATCCCGGCAGTTACTCGGTCGCGAGTTTGCGTCTTCAATGTAGTTTTTTCTAGCAGAATAAATGTCTGTATGAAATGCAGTGTAGGAGAGGTGTACTGACTGTGTGGGCAGAACTTTGGAAGTGATTGCCCACCAGTCTAAAAAGCCGCTGTGTCTCCCTGTCCCTGGGATAGCAGGGGACGATCAAACAGCACAATACCCCTCTCCCCCCCCAACTCCAGAGGAATCCGCTCCCCGATGGGCCGCTACGGCGACAAGTGGCAGTTTGCCCACAGCCCGAGCTGCGCTCCCTCATCCGCCACCCCAAGAACAAGACGTACCTTGCACACCATCAGCTTCTGCCCCTACGTGTTCCTCTGGAGTTGGAGCTGGGCTGGGCTGGAGTTGCTGCTGGCTGTGGCTCTCTGGGATCTCCGTGCTTGCAGTGGGCCTGGGGGTCGGTGTCCCGTTGGTCCTGACGTCTCCGGCCACCCCCCTGGACTGGAAACTGTACCGCCCTTGCCCCCTCCCTCTGCAACTGCAAACAACCCCACTCTCCTGCAAGGGCGGTACAGTTCCCGGAGGATGGCAGGTGGCCGGAGACATCAGGACCAACAGGAACCCGCTCGCCGATGGGCCCCTACGACGCCCCGAGCTGCGCCCCGTCATCCGCAACCCAGGTTCCTCTGTAGTTGGAGCGGGGCTGGGCTGGGCTGCTGTTGGCTGTGGGTCTCTGGGATCTCCGTGCTTGCAGTGGGCCTGGGGGCCGGTGTCCCGAGGAGGGGGCGCAACTCGGGGAACGGCTTCTGGTGGTCCTGACGTCTCCGGCCAGTTTGCAGTTTTCCTCTGGAGTTGGAACGGGGCTGGGCTGCTGCTGGCTGTGGGTCTCTGGGATCTCTGTGCTTGCAGTGGGCCTGGGGGTCGGTGTCCCGTTGGTCCTGACGTCTCCGGTGACTGGCACGGTCCTGCTCAAAGATCCTATAGCGGAGCTATAAGATCTTTGGTCCTGCTGGCATCGCCGACTTGAAGACAGTGCAAAGCCCCCGCGCCGGTGCAATGAGCGGGGAGCTGGAGAGGGGAGGGAAGGGGTCACACACATGGCCGGGAAGCAGAGGGGTGTAGGTGGGGTGATACTGAAGGGAGCGACAATCTGCTGCTGCCTGCCCCGCTGAGTTAAAAAGTTCCCACGCAAGACTCACGAAACACTGTGTATCGTGAGTCTACCGTGGGAACTTTTTAACTCAGCGGGCAGGCAGCAGCAGATTGTCAATTATTAACCCTCCCGCGCAATATAGCCTCACCTTCTCTTTTATGAATGGGGATTTAGTTCCCCTTTCTTCGAGGACCGACCGGAGGTTCTGCTGTCACCTCTGCGGTCCGCCCTCGGTGAACGTTTTCAAGGACCTTTCTTCAAGGACCGAAAAAATGGCCGCTATTCGGAGGTTTTCGTTATTTGGATCTTCGGATAAAAGGTTGTGCACCTGTAATGGAGAAATATGGAGCTGTCAGTGTGCCATTAAATATCTACTTGGCTCACCATTCTCCTTTACTGAAAGGTTCAGTGAGGCATGGTTCACTTCTTGTCATCATATGTAGTAGCTATAGCGGCTCTGAACCGGCCCTGCTGAGTGCCCCCCACCCCCCCTGGACTGTCTCCCTCGGATGGCCACGACACACAGCTTATTTATTTATTTTACTTTTCTTTTTCATCGGTTGGAGCTGCATACTAAATCTCGTTGCACTGACGTGCAATGACAATAAAATATATTATTATTATTATTATTATTATTATTATTATTATTATTATTATTATATCACCCATTCGCCAGAAAGCTTTCTGGAAAGTAAGTGCAAGAAAATTACTAAATATATTATTCTTTCTCTAATGTCACACAAAATGTAATAAAGTGATGCCATCATTTCTAGCCACCATTGCAAAATCTATTCATAATCCACTGACTCATCACACTTCCTGAAAAAAACAATGAGCATGTCAGTCTTGCCTCAGCTCATCAGCTCCAAAACCCCCCACCCATGTATTTGTTAACACTAGATTAGGCTATCTGAAGGGACATGCCTGATCTCCCAGTTGCTGGACACTTTAATCTCCTTCCCATTCCTACACAGTCCTTTCTGTCCTCGGTCTCCACCATTGTCAGAGTGAGGCTAAACGCAAATTGGAGGAACAGCATCTAATATTTTGCTTGGGCAGCTTACAGCCCAGTGGTATGAATATTGACTTATCTCACTTCACGTAGCCCTGGCATTCCCTCTCTCTCTATCCCTCCACCATCCGTCGCACTAGCTTCTCATTTTCACCCTACAAACAACTAACAAAGGCCTGTTTCCTTTATCATCGATACTTTTTTGCATATCTTTCATTCATTGGTCTTTATCTCCCCATATCACCGTCCATATCTCTCGTTTCCCTTATCCCTAACCAGTCTGAAGAAGGGTCTCGACCCGAAATGTTACCCATTCCTTCTCTCCAGAGATGCTGCCTGTCCCGCTGAGTTACTCCAGCTTTTTGTGTCTATATCTTCTATCTGAAGGGACATCGCACTAGATTCCTTCATTCCACTCTCCATCAACGCTATTGCCTGTATCTAAATTGGCATCTACACTTTCACACATCATTCTATTTCAATAACCTACTTTGGCTCCTGATGATCTCTGCCTTGATTTTAAAATGTTCACCGTTCTTTCAAATCCCTGCAGAGACTGGTCTCTATATACAAGGAACTTGCATATATGTGTGAGATACTAGGAACTGCAGATGCTGGGATCTTGAGTAAAACATAGTCCTGGAGGAACCCAATAGGTTAGGCAGTATTTGTGGAGTAGATGGATACGCAACATTTCAGATAGGGATCCTTCTTCAGACTGATATCTCCATATATCTCTATAACTTCTTCTGGCCATTCAACTCTACAAGGTAGGTATATTCTGTCCGGGGTTGGACAGGCTAGATGCAGGAAGATTGCTCCCGATGTTGGGGAAGTCCAGGACAAGGGGTCACAGCTTAAGGATAAGGGGGAAATCCTTTAAAACCGAGATGAGAAGAACTTTTTTCACACAGAGAGTGGTGAATCTCTGGAACTCCCTGCCACAGAGGGTAGTCGAGGCCAGTTCATTGGCTATATTTAAGAGGGAGTTAGATGTGGCCCTTGTGGCTAAGGGGATCAGGGGGTATGGAGAGAAGGCAGGTACGGGATACTGAGTTGGATGATCAGCCATGATCATATTGAATGGCGGTGCAGGCTCGAAGGGCCGAATGGCCTACTCCTGCACCTAATTTCTATGTTTCTATGTTTCTATGTTTCTATTCCCCTAATTCATTATTTGCTCCACTTGTTTGCTCAACACTACTATATTTGGCAGCCATGCATCAATTTGCCAAGGTTTCAAATCCAGGAACTTTGAACTACTAAGCATCTGCTATTTCCAAAATGCACCCTTAAAATCCATGTCCATGCCAAAAATTTTCATCTTCTGTCACATGTTTTCCTTATGTAACCAGGGGGGGGTTTAAACTAGAGAGACGGAGGGGTGGGAACCAGAGTACTAGGTCAGAAATTGGAAGGAATGATGGGAAGGTGGAGGTTAGGACCAGTCAGGAAGACAGGGAGAGGTGAAGGAATATGGTGACACTAATGGGCTGAACTGCAAGGAGTAATGTGGAGAAAGCAGATAAACAGAGCCTGGATCAATGCTTGCGACTATCATGTTGCGGCCATTGCTGGAATGTGATTGTGAGATTGAAACAACTGGCAGCTCAATGTTCCAGGATTTCGATGTTTCAGAAATTGTTATTGGATAAGCCCATACCTGCCATATGGGCATCGTGTAAAGGCCAGTTGATTGAAGTTCAGAACAGGAGAGGTTACAGTAAGGAGGAGGGATATGGCAAAGTAAGGGAACTTTGGATAACCAAAGAGGTTGTAAATCTGGTCAAAAAGTGAAAAGAAGTGCATGCAAAGTTTAAGATGGAACCAGACAAGATCAAGGAAGAATATAAAGAAAGGAGGAATGAATTCAACCGGGCTATTAGACGGGCCAAAAGTGGTCACAAAATGCCTTTGGCAAGTCGGATTAACAATATTCCCGACATTTTTTATACCTATATTAAGAACGAGAGGGTAACCAGGGAGAAGGTAGGACTGCTCAAGGAAGAAGGAGGGAATTTGTGCTTGAAGTCTGGGAATGGAGGAGAGGTACTAAATTAGAACTTTTCTTCTTTTTTCGCCAAGAAGAAGGACGTGGTTCAGTGTGGAGAATACTAATATGCAAGGGCAGTTTGAGATCAAGAAGGAGGCGTTATCGAGCTTTTGAAGAGCATTAAGATGGATAAATCCCCAGAACCTGATAGGATCTATCCCAGGTTATTAAGAGAGGCAAGAGAGGAGATTGTGCGAGTCTTAACGAAGATCTTTGGAGAGGATTCTTTGGGATAGGATCTATTCCCATTTAGAAGAAAATGGCTAATTAGAGAGAGTCAGCATTGTGAACAGCAGGTTATGTCTCGCTAACCTGATTGACATTTCTGAGGAGGTCACGAAGATGATGAAGAGGGTAGTGTGGTTGACGTTGTCTACAGACAGTAAGGCATTTGATAAAGTCCCCCATGGTAGGAGGACATGATCCAGAAGAATAGGATACATGGGATTAACAGTGACTTGATCATTTGAATTCAAAACTGGCTTACTGATAGAAGACAGAGGGTAATCATTGAAGGACAATATTCTGGCTAGAGGACTGTGACCAGTGGAGTTCCATGGGGATGTGTGCTGGGACCTCTGCTGTTTGCGATATCTATAAATGACTTGGTCATAGACGGGTTGGTTTGCAGTCTGCAGATGACCCCAAAACGGCAGGGGTCGCGGACTGCGAGGAAGGCTGGAAAGGTAGACAGCCAGGTCCACTGCACCCCTTATGAAATGTGTAAGAAGGAACTGCAGATGTCTAAACCGAAGATGGTCTGAAGAAGGGTCTCGACCCAAAACGTCACCCATTCCTTCTCCCCAGAGATGCTGCCTGTCCCGCTGAGTTACTCCAGCTTTTTGTGCCTATCTTTGATCTTATTAAATGACAGACCTCTCTTGAGGGACCGAGTGGCCAACAGTTGTTCCCAAATAATCTGTTCATATGTTTGTGATCCAATGCAAAGGAACAGAGATTGGGATTCTGTCAGTGGAACAATTAAAATAACAAGGGGTTGACACGGCCTTCATATATCAATCAATCAATCAATCAATCAATCAATCAATCAATCAATCAATCAATCAATCAATCAATCAAGCACTTTATTCATCCCCGAGGGGCAATTTAAAGGGCGCATTACAGTAGCTTTTGAGATTGAGATTAACAAATGTTCTCTGCTATTTGTTTAGTTTTGAGATACAGCTTGGAAACAGGTCCTTTGGCCCACCGAGTCCACACTGATCAGTGATCTCCGCACACCAACACTATCCTACACACACTAGGGACAATTTTACAATTATACCAAGCCAATTAACCTACAAACCTGTACATATTTGGATTGTGGGAGGAAATCGGAACACCCAGAGAAAACCCACGCAAGTCATGGGGAGAACATACAAACTCCATACAGATAACACCCGTAGCCAGGATTGAACCCAGGTTTAAATCTGGCGCTGTAAGGCAGCAACTCTACCGCAGCCCAAGGCCCAAGATGCAAGAAGTCTCGTAGATGGAAAATTTTAGTGAAGATGAAAAATATTAATGAGATAGAGTCATAGAGTCATAGGGTGCTACAGTGTTGAAACAGGTCCTTCGGCCCAACTTGCCCACACCGGCCAACATGCCCCATCTACACTGGTCCCACCTGCCTGCGCCTGGTCCATATCCCTCCAAACCTGTCCTATCCATGTACCTGTACAACTGCTTCTTAAACGATGGGATAGTCCCAGCCTCAAATACTTCCCCTGGCAGCTTGTTCCATACTCACACCACCCACTGTGTGAAGAAGTTACACCTCAGATTCCTACTAAATCTTTTCCCCTTCACCTTGAACCTGTGTCCTCTGCTCCTTTATTCCCCTACTCTGGGCAAAAGATTCTGTGCATCTACCCGATCTATTCCTCGTGATTTTGTACACCTCTATAAGATCATCCCTCATCCTCCTGCGCTCCATGGAATAGAGACCCAGCCTATTCAACCTCTCCCTATAGCTCACACACTCTAGTCCTGGCACCACCCTCGTAAGGGCTAGGCCATTTAGAACTGAGACGAGGAAAAACGTTTTCATCCAGAGAGTTGTGAATTTGTGGAATTCTCTGCCTCCGAAGGCAGTGGAGGTCGACTCACTGGATGCATTCAAAAGAGAGTTAGATAGAGCTCTTAGGGCTAGGGGAATCAAGGAATATGGGGAGAAGACAGGAACGAGGTACTGATTGTGGTTGATTAGCCATGATCACATTCAATGGCAGTGCTGGCTCAAAGGGCCAAATGGCCTGCACCTATTTTGTATTCATCTATGTAAATCTTATCTGAACCCTTTCAAGCTCGACAATATCTTTCCAATAACATGGTGCCCAGAATTGAACACAATATTCTAAATGCGGTCTCACCAACGTCTTATACAACTGCAACATGAACTCCCAACTTCTATACTCAATACTGACTGATGAAGGCCAAAATGCCAAAAGCCTTTTTGACCACATTATCTACTTGTGACTCTATCTTCAAGGAACCATGCACCTGTACTCCCAGATCCCTCTGCTCTACAACATTACCATATAACCATATAACCATATAATGCGGTTATATGGTACTCCCAGATCCCTCTGCTCTACAACATTACCCAGAGGCCTACCATTTACTGTGAAGGTCCTGCCCTTGTTCAACATCGCAAAATGCAACACTTCACACTTCTCTGTTTTAAATTCCATTAACCATTCCTCCGCCCACCTGGCCAATCAATCAAGATCCTGCTGCAATCTTTCACAACCATCTTCACTATTTGCAAAACCACTCACTTTTGTATCATCAGCAAACTTGCTAATCTTTCCCTATATGCTCTCATCCAAATCATTGATGTAGATGACAAACAGTAACGGGCCCAGCACCGAACCCTAAGGCACACCACTAGCCACAGGCCTGCAGTCCGAGAAGCAGCCTTCCACCATCACCCTCTGCTTCCTTCCATGGAGCCAATTTGCTATCCATTCAGCTATCTCTCCTTGGATCCCATGCGATCTAACCTTCCAGCCTACCATGCAAAACCTTGTCGAATGCCTTACTGAAATCCATGTATACAACATCTACAGCTCTGCCCTCATCAACCTTTTTGGTCACGTCTTCAAAAAAATCAGTCAGATTTGTGAGTCACGACCTCCCACGTATAAAACCATGCTGATTATCCCTAATCAACCCTTGCCCATCCAAATGCCCTGTATAACCTATCCCTCAGAATACTCTCTAGTAACTTACCAACTGCAGATGTTAAGCTCACCGGCCTATAGTTCCCAGCCTTTTCCCTGCAGCCCTTCTTGAAAAGAGGCACAACATTTGCCACCCTCCAATCTTCTGGCACCTCTCCTGTATTTAAGGATGACTCGTAAATTAAAACCAGGGTTCCCGCAATTTCCTCTCTAGTTTCACCGTAATGTCCTCTCTAGTTTCCCGCAATGTCCGGCTAGATGACAGAGTAGAACACAAAACACTGAAATGCAGCGATCCACCAGAAAGGAAGACTATATTGGTGATGTGCCATTATATGGGGTGGAGCATTAGTGACTCTGTGACATGTTCTACAAGCACGATCAAATTTGAGGTCATAGTGAAAGCCAAAAAGGAACATTTAATTCCACGCCATCAGGAAATTTTGAGAGTTACCAACTTAGTGTAGCAACTGTAAAGAAGAGGAAATGGTTGCTCAATAAATGGTCGGACAAAAACTGTAATGCAACCTCTACGCAACTAATATTTACGGATGGGACACAAAGTGCTGAAGTACTTCAGTGGGTCATGCAGATTCTCTGGAGAATATGAATAAGTGACGTTTCGGGCTGGGACCCTTCTTCACACTGATGGGGGGCAGTTTCACACGAGGTCTGACTCTGGAATGCAAGCTTGAGCCAAGCAAATATGAAAATAATTGCAGATCACAACTTTTTCCACCCATAGCATGTAGAAATGCAACTTTAGCAGGAAATTCTTTGAGCTTCAAGCAGCAGGAAGGCAAGAAAGAGGGGGATGGTCATGAAGTAAAGCAGATGTGAGGAGGTTTTCCACAGACTCGGATATTGCAGGCAATCTAGGCGGCACCAGGATTTAACGCAACAACTATAGAAAATGGTCATCCAGTGAACATGGCAATTGATAGAGTGGCAGAAAGGTGGGACCCAGGGTACAAGGAAATGGAAAGTGATGGGAAAGTAAAGGTTAGGACCAGTCATTCTCAAAGGAATAGCAGCCAGAGGTTAAGGAATAGAGTGAAGCTGATGGGCTGAAGTTTGTTTATTTCAACACAGGGAGTATCACGGTTAAAGCAGATGCTTGGGACTATGCTATGGCCATTGCTGAAACTTGGTTACGAGTGGTGCACTACCAGCAGCTTAGTTCCAGGGTTTCGATGCTTCAGATGTGATGGAGGGGGAGGTAAAAGAGGTGGAGGAGTTGCTCTACTAATCAGGGAGAATATCACGGGGCACTCAGAGAGAGCATACAGGAGGGATCATCCGCTGGGGCATTAAGGGTGGAGCTCAAAACTAAAAAATGTGCAAGCAGTCCAATGGTATTGTATTATAGGCCCCCCAATAGCCAGTGGGAGAGAGAGAGAGAGAGGAACAGAATGTAGACAGATTACTGAAAAATGCAAAAGTGACAGTATTGTCATAGTGTTTAAGAAAGAACTGCAGATGCTGGAAAAACCGAAGGTAGACTAAAATGCTGGAGAAACTCAGCGGATGAGGCAGCATCTATGGAGGTCGAGACCCTTCTTCAGTGATGTGAGGGTGGGGGGGGGGGGCAGGAAGAAGAAAGGTAGAGGTGGAGAGAGTAAGCTGTGGGAGAGCTGGGAAGGGGAGGGGAAGGAGGGAGAAAGCAGGGACTACCTGAAATTGGATAAGTCAATGTTCATACCGCTGGGGTGTAAACTACCCGTGAAATATGTGGTGCTGCTCCTCCGATTTGCGGTGGGACTCACTCTGGCCATGGAAGATGGCCAGGACAGAAAGGTTGGGTTCGGAATGGGAGGGGGAGTTGAACGGCTGAGCCACTGGGAGACCAGATTGGTTAATGCAAACCGAGCGGAGTTGTTGGGCGAAGCAAACGCCAAGCCTGCGCTTGGTTTCACTGATGTAGAGCAGTTGACATCTAGAGCAGCGGATGCAATAGATGAGGATGCAGGAGGAGCAGGTGAACCTCTGCCTCACCTGGAAAGACTGCCTGGGTCCTTAGTCCGAGGTGGGTGGTCAAGTGACAAGTGTAGCATTTCCTGCGGTTGCAAGGGAAAGTAATAGGAGAGGGGGTGGTTTGGGTGGGAAGGGATGCATTGACCAGGGAGTTACGGGGGGAGCGGTCGATGCGGAAAGCCGAAAGGGGAGGAGATGGGAAGATGTGACAGTGGGATCCCGTTGGATGTGACGAAAATCTCGGAGGATTATCTGTTGTATGTGACGGCTGGTAGGGTGGAAGGTGAGGACAAGGGGGACTCTGCCCTTGTTACGAGTGGGGGGTTGGGGAGTGAGAGCGGAGTTATGGGATATAGAGGAGACTCTCGTGAGAGGCTCATCTATAGTAGAAGAGGGGAACCCCCGTTCCCTAAAGAATTAGTACCTCCGATGCCCTAGTTTGGAACACCTCATCCTGGGTGCAGATGCAGCATAGGCAGAGGAATTGGGAGTAGGAGATAGAGCACTAACAGGAAGCAGGGTGGGAAGAAGTGTAGTCCAGATAGCCATGGGAGTCTTGGGTTTATAGTGGATGTCGGTCAGTAGTCTGTTACCTGCGATGGAGATAGTGAGGTCTAGAAAATGTAGGGAGATGTCGGAAATGGTCCAGGTGTATTTGAGTGCCGGATGGAAGTTGGTGGTGAAATGGATGAAGTCAGTGAGTTCTGCATGGGTGCAGGAGATAACACCAATGCAGTCGTCAATGTAGCGGAGGTGGGGTTCGTAGATAGGGCCACGGTACGCCTCGAACAAGGATTGTTTGACGTACCCAACAAAGAGGCAGGCATAACTGGGGCCCATGCACGTGCCCATAACTACGCCTTGGATTAGGAGAAAATGGGAGGAGTTAAAGGAAACGTTGTTGAGGGTAAGGACCAGTTCCGCTAGGCGGAGGAGAGTATTGGTAGATGGGGATTGGTTAGTTCTGTGGTCGAGGAAGAAACGGAGGGCTTTAAGAGCCTCCTGGAGGAGGGTGGAGGTGTAGTGACTGGACATCCATGGTGAAGATGAGGGAAAACAGAAGTCATGGAGGAGACAAAGAGCGTGTGCGGTGTCTTGGACATAGATAGGGAGGGATTTGAACGGGGGGGATAGGATGGAGTCGAGGTATGTGGAAATAAGTTAGGTGGGACAAGAACAAATAAATTGTCATAGTGAGTGACTTTAACTTCCCCAATATTGACAGGGACCTACTTAGTACAAAGGCATAGATAGCGCAGAATTAGATAGGTGTATCCAAGAGGATTTCCTCAAACAGTATGTGGATAGTCCAACTCAAGGAGGGATCATACTGGACCTTGTACAGGGAAACAAGCCTGACCAGGTAACTGGTGTTTCAGTGCAAGAGCACTTTGGGGATAATGATCACAACTCCATGTGTTTAATGATTGTTTTGAATAGGGATAAGTCTGGACCTTGGGGTAGGTACTAAATTGGAGTAAGGCAGATTACTACTTTGTTATACAAGAGAAAAGGAGAGTAAATTGCATGTGATCTGGACCTGGATATTGAAGATCTGACAGCTTGCTTGGCTTGTCAACATTGCTGAGCACAGTTATCACAGATCTGGTGCAAATACAGGTGGCTGCAATGAGTGTGCATTGAAATGGAAAATGTTTTTCTTCCTGTGTAGGAAGGAACTGCAGATGCTGGTTTAAATCAAAGGCGTGAGTCTGAAGAAGGTGTGAGTCTCGACCCAAAAAGTCACCCATTCCTTCTCTCTAGAGATGCTGCCTGTCCCGCTGAGTTATTCCAGCAGTTTGTGTCTACGATGTTTTTCTTCCTGTTGTCTTCCATTTAGTTTTGTGATACAGCGTGGGAACAGGCCCTTCGGCCCACCGAGTTTGCACAGACTAGTGATCCCTACACTTTAACACTATCCGACACACACTAGAGACAATTTACACTTATACCAAGACAATTAACCTACAAACCTTTACGTCTTTGGAGGGTGGAAGGAAACCAAAGGTCTTGCAGAAAAACCACGCGTGAGAACGTACAAACCCGTAGTCAGGATCGAACCCGGGTCTCCGGCGCTGCAAGCATTGTAATGCCCCTGTCCCACTTAGGAAACCTGAACGGAAACCTCTAGAGACTTTGCGCCCCAACTAAGGTTTCCGTGCAGTTCCCGGAGGTTCCCGGAGGTTTTTGTGCGTCTCCCTAATGGTCGAAAGCGGTTTCCGCTTCTTCGATGCTCCGGCGATTATTTCAAAAAATTCAAAACCGGCCGCTACTAAAAATAGGTTGCCGTTTTAAAAATCTATAATTTTTTGGTTGAAGCCGGTTGCGATGCTAGTTGAAGGTGGTTGCCGGAGATTGCAGGTAGTGGAAAGTCTTACCTTCCACCACCTGCAACCTCCGGCAACTACCTGCAACCTCCGGCAACCACCTGCAACCTCCGGCAACAGCAGGCAGTGAAGAAAGCAAATGGCATGTTGGCCTTTATAACAAGAGGAATCGAATATAGAAGCAAACAGGTCCTTCTGCAGTTGTACAGAGCCCTTGTGAGACCACACCTGGAGTATTGTGTGCAGTTTTGGTCCCCTAATTTGAGGAAGGACATTCTTGCTATTGAGGGAGTGCAGCGTAGGTTTACAAGGTTAATTCCCGGGATGGCGGGACTGTCATATGCTGAGAGAATGGAGCAGCTGGGCTTGTACACTCTGGAGGTTAGAAGGATGAGAGGATATCTCATTGAAATATATAAGATTGTTAAGGGCTTGGATACTTAGAGGCAGGAAACATGTTCCCGATATTGGGGGAGTCCAGAATCAGGGGCCACAGTTTAAGAATAAGGAGTAAGCCATTTAGAACGGAGACAAGGAAACACTTTTTCTCACAGAGAGTGGTGAGTCAGTGGAATTCTCTGCCTCAGAGGGTGGTGGAGGCAGGTTATCTAGATGCTTTCAAGAGAGAGCTAGATAGGGCTCTTAAAAATAGCGGAGTCAGGGGATATGGGGAGGAGGCAGGATCGGGGTACTGATTGGAGATGATCAGCCATGATCACATTGAATGACGATGCTGGCTCGAAGGAGCAAATGGCCTACTCCTGCACCTATTGTCTATTGTCTATTGTCTATTGTCACCCAGCTTTGTGTCATCTGCAAATTTGCTAATGTTACTTTGAATCCCTTCATCCAAATCATTGATGTATATTGTAAATAGCTGCGGTCCCAGCACCGAGCCTTGCGGTACCCCACTAGTCACTGCCTGCCATTCTGAAAGGGACCCGTTAATCCCTACTCTTTGTTTCCTGTCTGCCAACCACTTCTCTATCCATGTCAGCACTCTACCCCCAATACCATGTGCCCTAATTTTGCCCACTAATCTCCTATGTTGGACCTTATCAAATGCTTTCTGAAAGTCCTGGAATACTACATCCACTGGCTCTCCCTTGTCCATTTTGCTAGTTACATCTTCAAAAAATTCCAGAATATTAGTCAAGCATGATTTCCCCTTCGTAAATCCATGCTGACTCGGACCGATCCTGTTACTGCTATCCAAATGTGCGACTATATCATCTTTTATAATTGACGCCAGCATCTTCCCCACTACCGATGTCAGGCTAACTGGTCTATAATTCCATGTTTTCTCTCTCCCGCCTTTCTTAAAAAGTGGGATAACAATAGCTACCCTCTAATCCACAGGAACTGATCCTGAGTCTATAGAACATTGGAAAATTATCACCAATGCATCCACAATTTCTAGAGCCACTTCCTTAAGTGCCCTGGGATGCAAACCATCAGGCCCTGGGAATTTATCAGCCTTCAGTCCCATCAGTCTGTCCAACACCATTTCCTGCCTAATGTGGATTTCCTTCAGTTCCTCCGTTACCCCAGATCATCTGGCCACTACTATATCAGGAAGATTGTTTGTGTCCTCCTTAGTGAAGACAGATCCAAAGTACCTGTTCAACGCATCTGCCATTTCCTTGTTCCCCATAATAAATTCACCTTTTCCGGTCTTCAAGGATTCAACTTTGGTCTTAACTAATTTTTTCCTCTTCACATACCTAAAGAAGCTTTTACTATCCTGCTTTATATTCTTGACTATCTTACCTTCGTACCTCATCTTTTCTTCCCGTATTGTCTTTTTGGTTATCTTCTGTTTACTTTAAACATTACCCAATACTCTTGCTTCCCGCTCATCTTTCTCCTCAGATCCTGGTGAACTTCTACCGCTGCACCATCGAGAGCATCCTTACCAACTGTATCACAGTATGGTATGGCAACTGCTCTGTCTCCGACCGGAAAGCACTGCAGAGGGTGGTGAAAATTGCCCAACGCATCACCGGTTCCTCGCTCCCCTCCATTGAGTCTGTCCAAAGCAAGCGTTGTCTGCGGAGGGCGCTCAGCATCGCCAAGAATTGCTCTCACCCCAACCATGGACTGTTTACCCTCCTACCATCCGGGAGGTGCTACAGGTCTCTCCGTTGCCGAACCAGCAGGTCCAGGAACAGCTTCTTCCCTGCGGCTGTCACACTACTCAACAACGTACCTCGGTGACTGCCAATCATCCCCCCCCCCCCCCCCCCCCCACCCGGACACTCCTCCCACAGGAAAATACACTATGTCTGTATACATGTAAATAGATTTATTTATTGAAACCATATTCTATGTCGCTCTTCCAGGGAGATGCTAACTGCATTTCGTTGTCTCTGTATTGTACACTGACAATGACAATTAAAGTTGAATCTGAATCTGAATCTGAATCTGAATCTTTGCTACGTTGTGCTTCTTCGCTTTAAATTTTATACTGTCCCTGATGTCCCTTGTCAACCATGGTCATCCCTTTCTCCCCTTGGAATCTTTCTTCCTCCTAGGAATGAACTGATCCTGCACCTTCTGTATTATTCCTAGAAATACCTGCCATTTTTGTTCCACTGTCATCCCTGCTAGTGTATCTTTCCAGTCAACTTTGGCCAGCTCCTCCCTCATGGCCCCATAGTCCCCTTTATTCAACTGCAACACTGACACCTCCGATCTACTCTTCTCCCTCTCCAATTGTAGATTAAACCTGACCATGTTATGGTCACTGCCTCCTAATGGCTCATTAACCTCGAGGTCCTTTATCAAATCCGATTCATTACATAACACTAAATCCAGAATTGCCTTCTCCCTGGAAGGCTCCAATACAAGCTGTTCTAAGAATCCATCACAAAGGCACTCTACAAAGTTCCTTTCTTGGGGTCCAGTACCAACCTGATTTTCCCAGTCTACCTGCATGTTGAAATCTCCCATAACAACCACAGCATTACTTTTGCTACATGCCAATTTTAACTCCTGATTCAACTTGTGCCCTATGTCCAGGCTACGGTTGGGGGCCTGTAGATTAGTCCCATTAGGGTCTTTTTACCCTTACAATTCCTTAGTTCTATCCATACTGACTCCACATCTCCTGTTTCAATGTCACCCCTTGCAAGCGACTGAATTTAATTCATCACCAACAGGGCAACCCCACCCCCTCTGCCCACCTGTCTGTCTTTTCAATAGGAGGTATACCCTTGAATATTCAGTTCCCAGCCCTGACCCTCTTGCAGCCATGTCTCTGTAATTCCCACAACATCATACTTGCCAGTTTCTAACTGAGCCTCAAGCTCGTCCACCTTATTCCTTATACTTCGCGCATTCATATACAGCACTTTGACCTCGGTATTCACTTTTTCGCTCGCACCGCTCGTAATTAGCCCTGACCTTACTCGTTGTCCATTCTCGAGCTTTCCTTCCCATTAATTCAAGAATCTTTTGTAATTTTTTCCTGTAGTCACTTCCCCTTCAACTTCATCTTTATACTCCCAATTTGTCAATCCCTCCCCCTCACTATTTAGTTTAAACCTACACGTGTAGCCCTAGCAAACCTGCTTGCCAGAATGTTGGTCCCCCTCCAGCTAAGGTGTAACCCATCCCTTTCGTACAGGTCACCCCTACCCCAGAAGAGATCGCAGTGGTCTATAAATCTAAATCCTTGCTCCCTGCACCAGCCCTCAGACACACATTCAGATCCCCTATCTCCCTGTTCCTGTCCTCACTAGCACGAGGTACTGGAAGCAATCCAGAGATAACCACCCTAGAAGTCCGGCATTTCAGTCTTCTTCCCAACTCTCTGAAGTCATGTTGGAGAACATCCTTCCTCTTCTTCCCGATGTCGTTTGTGCCTACGTGCACAACTACTGCCGGCGGTTCACCTTCTCTCTCGAGGACTCTCTCTCCTGGACTTGTCTCGATTTGCCTGCATTCGAGTCCTCTCCATTCCTGAGCCCTCTGACATATTATGACCTTTCCCTCTTGGTAAAGAAGATCTTTATCTCCATGGTGCTAAAAATAAACAGTTCTACATGGACAAATTATCAAACTTTTGTCTTTTATTAGATCAATTAACTTAAATTTTCACGATGTAGAACTTGCCTGCGTATTCTAGCAGATTTCTTGCCTCCCCGCGGTCTTTGAATAAGGCTTTCCTCATATTTTTGTGAACTTTTATTTCAATATTATCGTACAATATGGAATTAATATTCATATAATGATGTTGTTGCTTTTCACTTTGACTGATATAGCTTTTTAGAAAAATGAATTACATTGATATAGTATTTTGATCTCACTGAGTCAGTGGCAGCAGTGACAGAGATATATCAACATTACCAGGACTTGGCAGCAGCTTCAGATCAATGTGGCTGTGATGATCTAACATTCACTGGCAATGAATCAAATACCTTGTTCCTGGGGCAGAATGATAAAAGGTTATTGCATCATCAAACAGTCGATGTTTTCAGGTATGCAGAAACAAGGAACTGCAGGCCGAAACACTTCTTCAGACACACAGTACTGGAGTAACTCACTGGACAACATGCTTAGGTGATGTTTCGGGTTAAGACCCTTCTTCAGACTGATAGTAGTTGGAAGCTGGAAGAGAGGAGGGGCAGGAGGAGTTGTGGCAGGTAATAGGTGAACAGAGGCAAAGGAGGTGGGGTGGGGCGGAGGGGGAGGGGGAGGGGGAGGGGCGGGAGGGGGGCTCCTTCTGAGGTAGCTTGGACACCTTGGCCGAGGTTTCAAATACTGTTTGAAGATTCAGGTCAATATTCGAATAATAATGGGAGCTGAGCTGTTTGGTGCTGCTGGTGTCAATTTCTTTACAAACGTTCAAATAGGGGAACCATTTACTTGCAATACCAATTAGATGCTCTCGGAACTTGGTACCCACAAAAACATAAAATAAGGGATTTAGACAGCAGTGGAAATAAGCAATGGTCCGACAAATTAAATATGCAAGAGTCAACTGATTCTCTACAGTGCAACGTGAAAAGAATGGGACCTGAAGATCAGTCAAGGAAAATAGGAAGATAATTACATTGTAAGGTGTCCAACACAAAAAGAACACAACCACAATACAAAATATAACTTTAACTGTTTTGTGCTTCTTCCTTGCCTTACATTTAACAACAGTGTTGAATATTTTATAATACGATAACACAATTATAATGAAAGGTGTTAAAAAGAACAGGATATTTTGCTGATAGCATCCTAACAGTTGCCACATTAGCTCATTGTCCTTTGGATAGTTGCTGATACAGAAAAGGTTTTGTTCTGCATCAGTGACAACATCGGCAAAGATAATTTCAGGAACTGCAGCTAAGATACTAATGCACCAAACTACCAAACAGGCCACCAGAACATTGCGGAACTTCCTGAATCTCACTGCAGTCAGAGCATGAACCACTGCAAAGTATCTGTCCACAGTCATCAATGTCAGTAGCATGATCCCACTGTAGTAGCCAATAAAGAAGATCATACTAATTATCTTGCACATGGCCTTGCCGAAGATCCATCCGTATGTGTGATCCACAGCCCAGAATGGAAGCGAGCACGCAAAAAGCAGATCAGAGATGACCAGATTCAAAATAAAGATGTCGGTCATGGTTTTCAGCTTCTCATATCTTATCAGGATCCACAAAACTAAAATATTCCCAATCAGGCTGATAATAAAAATAAGGCTGTACACAGTTGGTGTAAGTTTTGCTCCAAATGAATTAAGATGAACATTCTCACACAGTGTAACAAACTGTGAATAATCTGTTGACTCATTCGAATAATAATCTTCATCATAAAATGTATTGGTTTCTTCCATTCTTTGTGGGTGCTTGTCTGCAATCGCCGTCCAAGAGTGATGAATTTCCAACTGGTAATAATTTTGTCTCCAATGTAGACTGCAGAGAAGAATAAATAACAAGATTCAGTGTGCATTTGGTAAAACAGTACAAGTAAAAATTCAGTTAGAGTCATATAATCATAGAGCACGGAAACAGGCCCTTCGGTCCAACTTGCACTTGCCCACCAAGATGCACCATATATGCTAGTCCCACCTGACCATGCTTGATTAATGTTCCTCAAAACCTTTTCTATCAACGTACCTGTCTAAATGTCTTTTAAGGATTGGTACCTACCTCACCTACCTCTTCTGGCAGCCGGTTCCATATATCGACCATTCTCTACTACGTGATAAAGTTGCCCCTCAGGTTCCAATAAGGGGCGGCACCGAGGCGCAGCACTAAAGTTGCTGCATCACCCGGGTTTGATCCTGAATACCGGTGCTGTCAGTATGAAGTTTGCACGTTCTTCTTGTGCCCCTCCGATGTGGATGCAAAAGTAGGATAACATAGAACTAGTGTGAACAGGTGATTGATAGTCGGCGTGGACTCGATGGACCAAAGGGCTTGTTTCCTTTCTGGATCTCTTCACTAAAACTTAAGAGATCAGACATCAGTCTGAAGAAGGGTCTCGACCTGAAACGTCACCTATTCCTTCTCTCCATAGATGCTGCCTCACCTGCTGAGTTTCTCCAGCATTTTTGTCTACCTTTAAAACTAATCTAAGCTAAACCTTTCCCCTGGTCCTCTGGTTTTTGATTCCCCTACTCTGCATAGAAGACTCACCCAATCCATTCCCATCACAAATGTATTCATCTCTATAAGCTCACCCTCAGCCTCCTGTGCTCCAAGGAATAAAGTCCGAGCCTGCCTAACCTCTCCCAATAGCTCAGGCCCTCAAGTCCTGGCAACATCCTTGTAAATCGTCTCTGCACTCTTTTTAGCTTAACAACATCCTTCCTGTAGCAGGGTGCCCAAAACAATACACCAAATGTGGCCTCACCTACTTGTTGTACAACTGTAACAAAACATTCCAACTTCTGAACCCAATATCCTGACTGATGGCCAATATACCGAAAGCCTTCTCGACTACCCTATGCCACTTTCAGGGAATTATGTACCTGACTCCTCGATCCCTCTGCTCTACAACACTTCCCAGAGCGTGTCATTCAGGGTTTGACATCCCAAAATGCAACACCTTACACTCATGTGCATTAACTCCATTAACCATTCCTCAGCAAACTTGCCCAACTGATCAAGATCCTGCTGTTATTTTTAATATCATCTTTGCTATCTACAATACCACTTACCTTAGCATTATCAACAGTTATTAATCATGCTTTGTACTTTCTCACCTAAATCATTGCTATAAACCACAAAAGCAATGAGTCTAGCACCGATCCCTGAGGCTTACCACTAGTCACAGGCCTCCAGTCTAAAAACAAGCTTCCTTCATCATACTCTGCCATCTTCCATGAAGATAATCCTCTATAGTCAGCTAGCTCTTGCTCAATTCCATGTGATCTAATCTTCCAGAGCAGCCTACCATGCGAGCATTATTAAATGCCTTGCTGAAGTCCATGTAGACCATGTCTATGGCTTTGCCCTCGTCAACCCTTATGGTTCCTTCTTTAAAAATCTCAATCAGATTCAAGTCCCGATCTCCCACGTACAAAACCATGCTGAGCATCCCTAATCAGTCCCTGTTTATCCAATCTGGGAATTATATTCTGCACTCTGTTTCTTTCCTTTTGCTCTGTCTATCTGTTTGGATAGCATGGAAAACTCAGGTTGTCATTGTACCTTGCTGATGTGACAATAATAAACCTAAATCTAAACCTAAAATGCATGTTTATTGATACTCAGAATCCTCAGCCATAAGTTGCCTATCACAGATGTTAGGCTCACTGATCTAGAGTTGAAAGACTTTTCCTTGCAGCCGTTCTTAAATACATAGTTCATGTCGAAACAGGAAATTGCAGATGTTTGTTTACAAAGAGAGACACAAAGTTATTTCACAATCTATGTTCTCCAGAGGTGTTGTCTGACCTGTTGAATTATTCTGGCCCTTTTATAGTTTAAACTCACCTGGGGAGCACCTGCTAATCTACATGTCAGGATAGACATCCTGTTTTGACTGTTTTACTGTTTTAATGTTCTTTTTACAAACCATTTTCTCGGGGTATCTAAATCTAAATTTTATTAGTTATTTAAGTTATGACATCGGATGGAAGCTGCATACCAAATCTCATTGCACTTATGTGCAATGACGATAAAATATATTATTATATTATTAGACACAAAATGCCGTGGGACAGGCAGCTTCTCTGGAGAGAAGGAATGGGTGGCATTTCAGGTCAAGACCCTTTTTCAGACAGAGAATCAGGGGAGTGGGCTACATAGAGATATGGACGGGTGAGGTGTGAAAGCAAAAGATCAAAGGGGATGCGGATCAAAGAAAATGTAGAATGGATCATTGTTAGCTGCATGCCAGGATATTGGTTACCCTCCAGTTCAGGTGCAATCCACCTCTTTTGTACACGTCACTTCTGGCCCAGAAGGAATCTCAATAATCGAAAATTCTGAATCCATGTACCCTACATCAACTTCTCAGCCATCCATTCATCTTCCTCATTCCCACCTTTTTTCCTCATTCCCACCCTCACTAGTCCATGGCACGGGGAGTATGCTGGAGATCACTTTCCTTGGAGGTCCTGCTTTTTAACCATTTGCCTAACTCCCTACACTCATTACACAGGACATCCTTTTTCCTAACCATGTCATTTGTGCCATTGTGCACAACGACTTAGAAACATAGAAACATAGAAATTAGGTGCAGGAGTAGGCCATTCGGCCCTTCGAGCCTGCACCGCCATTCAATATGATCATGGCTGATCATCCAACTCAGTATCCCGTACCTGCCTTCTCTCCATACCCTCTGATCCCCTTAGCCACAAGGGCCACATCTAACTCCCTCTTAAATATAGCCAATGAACTGGCCTCGACTACCCTCTGTGGCAGAGAGTTCCAGAGATTCACCACTCTCTGTGTGAAAAAAGTTCTTCTCATCTCGGTTTTAAAGGATTTCCCCCTTATCCTTAAGCTGTGACCCCTTGTCCTGGACTTCCCCAACATCGAGAGCAATCTTCCTGCATCTAGCCTGTCCAACCCCTTAAGAATTTTGTAAGTTTCTATAAGATCCCCTCTTAATATCCTAAATTCTAGAGTATAAACCAAGTCTATCCAGTCTTTCTTCATAAGACAGTCCTGACATCCCAGGAATCAGTCTGGTGAACCTTCTCTGCACTCCCTCTATGGCAATAATGTCCTTCCTCAGATTTGGAGACCAAAACTGTACGCAATACTCCAGGTGTGGTCTCACCAAGACCCTGTACAACTGCAGTAGAACCTCCCTGCTCCTATACTCAAATCCTTTTGCTATGAAAGCTAACATACCATTCGCTTTCTTCACTGCCTGCTGCACCTGCATGCCCACTTTCAATGACTGGTGTACCATGACACCCAGGTCTCGCTGCATCTCCCCTTTTCCTAATCGGCCACCATTTAGATAATAGTCTGCTTTCCTGTTTTTGCCACCAAAATGGATAACCTCACATTTATCCACATTATACCGCATCTGCCAAACATTTGCCCACTCACCCAGCCTATCCAAGTCACCTTGCAGTCTCCTAGCATCCTCCTCACAGCTAACATTGCCCCCCAGCTTAGTGTCATCCGCAAACTTGGAGATATTGCCTTCAATTCCCTCATCCAGATCATTAATATATATTGTAAATAGCTGGGGTCCCAGCACTGAGCCTTGCGGTACCCCACTAGTCACTGCCTGCCATTGTGAAAAGGACCCGTTTACTCCTACTCTTTGCTTCCTGTTTGCCAGCCAGTTCTCTATCCGCATCAATACTGAACCCCCAATGCCGTGTGCTTTAAGTTTGTATACTAATCTCTTATGTGGGACCTTGTCGAAAGCCTTCTGGAAGTCCAGATACACCACATCCACTGGTTCTCCCCTATCCACGCTACTAGTTACATCCTCGAAAAATTCTATAAGATTCGTCAGACATGATTTACCTTTTGTAAATCCATGCTGACTTTGTCCAATGATTTCACCACTTTCCAAATGTGCTGCTATCCCATCTTAAATAACTGACTCTAGCAGTTTCCCCACTACCGATGTTAGACTAACTGGTCTGTAATTCCCCGTTTTCTCTCTCCCTCCCTTCTTAAAAAGTGGGGTTACGTTTGCTACCCGCCAATCCTCAGGAACTACTCCAGAATCTAAAGAGTTTTGAAAGATTATTACTAATGCATCCACTATTTCTGGAGCTACTTCCTTAAGTACTCTGGGATGCAGCCTATCTGGCCCTGGGGATTTATCGGCCTTTAATCCATTCAATTTACCCAACACCACTTCCCGGCTAACCTGGATTTCACTCAATTCCTCCAACTCCTTTGACCCGCGGTCCCCTGCTATTTCCGGCAGATTATTTATGTCTTCCTTAGTGAAGACGGAACCAAAGTAGTTATTCAATTGGTCCGCCATATCCTTGTTCCCCATGATCAACTCACCTGTTTCTGACTGCAAGGGACCTACATTTGTTTTAACTAATCTCTTTCTTTTCACATATCTATAAAAACTTTTGCAGTCAGTTTTTATGTTCCCTGCCAGTTTTCTTTCATAATCTATTTTTCCTTTCCTAATTAAGCCCTTTGTCCTCCTCTGCTGGTCTCTGAATTTCTCCCAGTATGCTGCTTTTTCTGGCTAATTCGTACGCATCATCCTTCGCTTTGATACTATCCCTGATTTCCCTTGTTATCCACGGATGCACTAACTTCCCTGATTTATTCTTTTGCCAAACTGGGATGAACAATTTTTGTAGTTCATCCATGCAGTCTTTAAATGTCTTCCATTGCATATCCACCGTCAACCCTTTTAGAATTAATTGCCAGTCAATCTTGGCCAATTCACGTCTCATACCCTCAAAGTTACCTTTCTTTAAGTTCAGAACCATTGTTTCTGAATTAACAATGTCACTCTCCATCCTAATGAAGAACTCAACCATATTATGGGCACTCTTGCCCAAGGGGGCACGTACAACAAGACTGCTAACTAACCGTTCCTCATTACTCAATACCCAGTCTAAAATAGCCTGCTCTCTCGTTGGTTCCTCTACATGTTGATTTAGATAACTATCCCGCATACATTCCAAGAAATCCTCTTCCTCAGCACCCCTGCCAATTTGATTCACCCAATCTATATGTAGATTGAAGTCACCCATTATAACGGTTTTGCCTTTGTCGCACGCATTTCTAATTTCCTGTTTGATACCATTTCCAACTTCACTACTACTGTTAGGTGGCCTGTACACAACACCCACCAGCGTTTTCTGCCCCTTAGTGTTTCGCAGCTCTATCCATACCGATTCCACATCCTCCAAACTAATGTCCTTCCTTTCCATGGCGTTAATCTCCTCTCTAATCAGCAACGCTACCCCACCTCCTTTTCCTTTCTCTCTATCCCTCCTGAATATTGAATATCCCTGGATGTTCAGCTCCCAGCCTTGGTCACCCTGGAGCCATGTCTCCGTGATCCCAACTATATCATAGTCATTAATAGCTATTAATAACTTCTGGTGTTTCACCCTCCCCTTTGGGAATGTCATTCAGCCACTCGGAGACATCATAGATCCTGGCACCAGGGAGGCAATGCACCATCCTGGAATCCCGATTGCTGCACAGAATCTCCTCTCCCCCTAATGAGTCTCCTGACTGCAACTCACCCTTGGCGGGTAAATCCCCCCAACAGTATCTAAAAGAGTATGCCTGTTGTGAAGGGAATGGTCACAGGGGTCTCCTGCACTCTCTTCCTCCTATCATTCCTCATGATTACCCATCTCTTTCCCTGTACCTTAGGTGTGATCACCTCGCTCTACCTCCAATCTATTGAAATTTAAGACACTTATATTCCCAGTTCTTTACACCATGTCAATCATCCACCCAGACAAATGTTTCTCTTTGCTGCCCGGACTTCCTCCAATGAATTCTTCCTCTTACAGAGTAGATCCCCTCTTTCCCCAGCCACCCCCGACTCCTCAACTGTCCCCTTCTACTCCTCCCCAGATGAATTTTCAGGGCCAGAGTGGGAGGAAAAAGGAGCAAAAAGTAAGCAACATGATAAAGGATAATCTGGCAGCACTGAAAACAGATAAAGACATTGCATTCAATCCAGTAAAAATAACTGACCTTAGATGATTCTTCTTCAAACAATAATGTTCAAATCCTTGGCTGTGTGTTAGGATCAGTTGATTGCCTTCCTCGTCTGCGAGAATCTTTTCAAGATAGCTCGGAACTCAATGACGTGTTGTGCAAACAGACTTGTCAGCGAATTTGGAATCACATTCTGCAACTGTGGTTTATTTTGGAAATTCCAAAAGAAGAAGTGTATTGAGGCATGTTATATTGCAGAGAAACAAGAGAAACAAAGAACTGCAGATGCCAGAATCTTGTACAAAAGTCAAATTGCTGGAGTAACTCAATGGGGCAGGCAGCATCTCTGGAGGCCATGGGTAGGCAATGTTTCAGGTTGGGAACCTTCTTCATACTCTGGTGAGTGTTATATATCGGAAGATTTATTTCTGGAGCCAGAGTGTTTATGAAGTCCCAAACAAAAAATTATTGTGGAGTTAGCATTCTCCTCCAAATTCTGGTCCAATGTCCTGAAGTTACACTTTCAAAATTAATCTGAAATTACCCAACATGCTGAAAGCTAACTTCCTCCATCTTTAAGGCAATAATATGTGATATTACTATCACTAAAGTACTTCTTCCTCCATTACATGATGTCTGCTTCTTAACATTTTGCTGAAGCATTTGGTATTGAGATTAGTGTCCTCAGAGTCTTTTAAAGGATACTGCTGAAAATTAAAAATGTACAATATTAGAAATGTTCTTGTAGTTTCATTGGATAAGGTACACAAAGGATTCTCCTTGCAAATCAATCGTTCCAGTGTGTTGGTTACACCTCGTCCTCAGACCATTCTGTTGTCAGGCATTGCCCAGTGTCATGGCCCCTCATGGCCATGATTCAGATCTGTATATATTTCTCCGTGGATTGTCACCTTGTCGTGGTGGAGAAGCTTATGTGGACCTGAGATCCTGAGAGCAATGCCGTCTGGAGCTATGCTTCTGGTAGGGCCACCCATGGCGGTAAGGTAGACGGGGTGGTCTCTGACAAAGAGCAATCCAACCAAGACATCAACGGTGGAACAGGCGGAGGACGATGGCTGACCTTAGTGGAGCGTCACATCAGCTGGGAAGGCAGATGAAGGTTGCAGCAGAAAAGGGTCTCCGGTCGTCTTGAACTCCATGCTACTGGATCCTGACCCAGATGTGTCAAGGACCGTGGGGCGGCTGTCTGTGCACCTGTCTCCACACGTTAAATAAAGTCACGCACAGGCGTCCTCCATATAGGGAATAGCACCCTGGAGACACCCATGGTCAGCCACGACCGAAGGGGGCCTAAGATATATTTTCCAAGATGTTTTCATTCTGCGTTTATTAACCTTCCCCAAGTTCTAGACAACACATCATTTGCTTTACATTTAGCTGCATTTCATCCAGGTTTGAGTCCATTTTCCCAGCACCAGTCACAGATCCTTGATCCTGTGACACTCCTCTGTGCCTCCATTATTCCAATCAACCTGCTAGGAGGGTCTGTCAGGTGAAACTAGTGTCCATTTTGGGGTAGCAGTTCTTTGAGAATTCTGCTGTAGGACGGAGGTCAGTCAATGCTATTTTTATCATTTAATTTCAAAGCTAACTGAACTTCCATGACCATGCAGTGAGCTGCAAAACCTGCCTGGCAAGTTTAAATGTTAGCAATTGGCCATAAGCTGACCACGGAATAGCCTCTAGACTAGTGTTGGCTTCAGAAACGTTCAAAATGAGCTCCTTCACCTTCTTTGAAACAGCCTGGAAGCTCTCCGATAGACTCTCGGGTTTGCTCAGTATTTTATTGCAGAAACTTATCAGTCTTCTTACATAGCCTGGGTCCTCAAAGCAAGCATTTGAGATTTTGACATTGGAACAGGCACATCTAGCAGCTGTAATAGCCCATCCTTCATTCCCATGCCATCACCTCCAAGGTTATCCTGTACCACTGCCTCAGGTCAAACCAGACTATTTGCAAAATTGTCATCCTGTTTGCTTGTGAGCTCAGTTTATTATCTATATCCACTCAATCACAAGTTGATTGCCCATCTCTGAAACATTGGCTTCCTCCATATTTGTCTTTGTCTTATGCTGTGCAAACCCAAGCAAATACTTTTGTTACCTTTGGACTTGTCAATTCCAAGCAATATAAACCTATGATCATTCTAATTTGAGTTTTCCCCATTCCAATTTGTCAAAAGAAAATGCTAATGTGACATGTTAACTCAAAGCGTACAACCTGACTGTATTCAGGACCATCAGTGCCTTACCTTAAAAATACTTATCTTCGTGTTAACATTGTGGCATCTTGCCACTCTCGTTTTCTGTAATCTTCTGCAGCATTATACTGATCGAGAAGATTAAGATGTACGGGATTCACGATGACTTGATTGTATGGATTCAGATAATGGCTTATTCATAGAAGACAGTCGGTTGATGGAAAGTAGGTGACCAGTTAAGGGTCTGGCCCAATTAGGCAACTTTTTAGGCGAGTGCAGGAGACTCTGTGCTCGCCACATGGTCGCCACATGTTCGCTGGTGGTCTCTGGTGAGTCTCCTTCATGGTCATGAGAAGTTCCCGCATTCTGGGAACTAGTCGCGGCCTCAGTATAGTCGCAGCAAATTTTTCAACATGTTGAAACATTTTCTGCGACCAAAAATTGGTTGCCATGGAGAAAATCGATAACCCTGTAGTCATAGGTGCAGGTGTAGTGGGGTCGCCATGTAGTTATGGGTAGTCGAGGTAGTCGTAGGTAGTTTTAGTTAATCGCCTTTGTTGATCGGTCATTTTCATTGGCTTATTGGAGGGAAAAAATGTAAGCACGAGTTTTCAGAACCAAGGAAAACCGACCGATAATGTTAAATGCCCACCGAACTTCACAGCTGTGCATCTCTGGCTTATTAAAAAGTTGGCTGGCTTCTAAAAAGTATCTCCACTCCTTCTCCACCCCTTCTCCCCACTTCTCTCCCCTCCTCTCCCCTTCTCCCCTACCTCGTCTTTTAAAGGACTTACCATACACTGTGCTAGCCGTCTTAACCTTCCTGTTCATCGCGGTGTGTGTCTGTATCAGCTTGGTTTTGCACCGTGTGAATTTTAGACAGCGCTCCCCCGCTTGCCCCCGCCTTTGCGATGTGTTTGTATGTGTGTCTGTGTGTGTTCCACTCTGACAGTCGTCGTTCCAGTTCCCGGTTTTTCAGGCGAGTGCCGGCAACTTCCCAGTCGCCTGCAGTCCACTAAAAAATCGCCTAAGTGGGACAGGCCCTTTACAGTAAGTTCCATAGGATCTGTGCTGGGACCTCTGCTGTTTGTGATATATATATATAAATGACCTGGACGTAAATGTAAAGTCGACAAAAATGCTGGAGAAACTCAGCGGGTGAGGCAGCATCTATGGAGAGAATGAATAGGCGACGTTTCGGGTCGAGACCCTTCTTCAGACTATACTGACCCTGGATGTAAATGTAGATGGGTTGGTGAGTAAGTTTGCTAATGACACCAACAGTGGAGGAGTTGCAGACAGTGAGGAAGGCTGTCAGAAGGTCCAGTGGAATATAAATCAGCTGCAGAAATGGGCAGAGAAACAGCAGATGGAGTTAAACCAGAGCAAGTGTGAGGTGCTGCAATTTGTGAGGTTGAATGTAAGGGGAAAGTATACAGTTTAGGGCGAGACCCTGAACAACATTGAAGTGCAGAGGGATCTTGAAGTTCAAAGCTATCTGAAGGTGGTAGCACAACTTGATGGGTAGTAAAGCAGGTGTATGGTATACTTGTCTACATTGCTAGGGATGTTAAATACAACAGTCAGGGAGTCATGATGAATCTGTATAGGACTGACTCGGCTGCATTTGGAGTATTGCATACAGTTCTGGTTCCCCATTACAGGAGGGTGTATGGGAGGTTTATCAAAAGCTGCCTGAATTAGAGGGTTTCAGATACGGGGAGAGGTTGTATAAACTTGAATTGTTTTCTCTGAAACATCAGAGGTTGAGGAGACTTGACATTAGTACGTAAAATTATGAGAAGCATAGATAGGGTAGACACTCAAAACCTTTTTCCCAGGGTGGAAATGTCCAACACTGGAAGGCATAGCTATAAGGTGAGAGGGGGAAAGTTTAATGGAGATGCGTGGGGCATGTTTTTTAGAGTAGTGGTGGCCTTGAACACTTTGCCAGGTGTGGAGGTGGAGGCTGATACAATAGTGGTGTTTAAGAGGCTATTAGATAGGCACATGGAAGTGCAGGGAATAGAGGGAAATGGATCATGTATAGGCAGATGAGATCAGTTTAACTTGGCATTATTTTGGACACAAATACTGTAGCCGAAGGGATGTTCCTCTGCTGTACTTTCCTACTGTATGTTCTATGTTCTACTACAAATATATATATATATATTTCAAACATTGAATTGTAGGTATAGTAGGAACTCTACGTTATACCATCTTTATCGGTAAGAAATGTAATTTTCTTCCTTAACTTCTCCATCTCTATTTCTCTCCTTTAAAATATTGTTTGCGACATTGCTCTTTGACCAAGCTTTAGACACCTGAGCTGATTTTGGCTTTAATATTTATCTAATCACATTTCTTTGAAGTAACTTATATTTTATGGGTCAATGATGCATATGTGTCTTATGACTATCGTTGTTAATGAAATTATATTAAGATAATGAAATAATTAATATGTGATGTCATGAAGTATGGTTGACTGAGGTAAGATGGCGTTGCGTGCACAATGCGAGGCTCTGCGTCTCCGTAGTTTTTGTAATTTAGTTATTTTTCTGTTAATCATTACCTTAGTTTTCGCCCGGAGCACCCGAGCGAAGACTCTATACGGCCGTCAGGAGCTATTAGAGCTCGGCCGTCTCTGCGTAACGAGCCCCAGAAGCGACTTTCAACTGCCGCCGGAGATCGCCAAGACACCGTGGTCTAGCGGGCCAGCTCCCCCAACAGGAAGTGCCCGGAGGCGGCGCAGGGACCGCAAACAAAGACGTGGGAAGCGGGGAGGACATCTAGCTAGGCTGAAATTAAATCCTCACCAGCCAGCTCTGCCCAGCATTTTCCTCGCGAATGTCCGGTCCCTGGTGAGTAAAATCGATGAACTAAGGCTGCGGATCACCACACACAGACGGATCGCTGACTGCAACGCCATGGTCTTTACTGAAACATGGCTCAACGGCAACATCCCGGACAACGCCATCGAGCTGGAGGGGCGCACTGTCTTCAGGGCCGACAGAACAGCGGAGGACTCCGGTAAGACCAAGGGCGGCGGACTGTGCATCTATGTGAATAACACATGGTGCACGGACGTCGTTAGGATTGGTAGTCACTGCTCTGCTGACCTGGAATACCTGATGTTAAAGTGCAGGCCCTTCTATTTGCCCAGAGAATTCACATCGACTGTTATCACCGCAGTCTATGTACCCCCGGACGCTAATGCCAGGCTAGCAATGGAAGAGCTGCAAGCTGCTATCAGCAAACATCTATCTGCTCACCCAGAGGGGGCATTTATTGTTGCGGGTGATTTCAACCACTCCGACCTTAAAACTGTACTCCCCAGGTTCCATCAGCATGTTTCCTGCCCAACCAGAGGAAACAATATTCTGGACTTAGTTTACACTAATATTACTGAAGCCTACAAAGCCCTTCCCCTCCCCCACCTTGGTCAGTCTGACCACCTCTCTCTGTTCCTGCTCCCCAAATACACACCTCTGATCAGACGTGTGAAACCTACCACGAGGACAGTGAAGGTCTGGCCTGAGGGGGCTGTCTCTGTTTTACAGCAGCAGTTTCAGCAGACAGACTGGAGTCTGTTTGCTACCCAGTCCACCTTCAATTCACAAGTGGACATCAACTCATACACCTCAACAGTTATGGACTATATAAAATTCTGCACCGATAATGTCACTGCCCACAAAGAAATAAAGACCTTCCCTAACCAGAAGCCGTGGATGAGCAGGGAGGTCAGACTCCTACTGAAGGCTCGCGATGCCGCTTTCAGATCTGGCGACGCTGAGGGATACAGCTCATCCAGGGCCAATCTGAAAATGGGAATTAGGAATGCCAAACTCAATCACAAACGGCGGATTGAGGAGCACTTCCAAAACAACTCTGACCCCAGGCGCATGTGGCAAGGAATCAAATCCCTTGCCGATTACCAGAAAGTTAACACCCCTCCCCCAGACAACGCCACCCTTCCTGACGAGCTAAACCATTTCTATGCTCGCTTTGACCGAGATAACAAAACCCCAGCCATCAAAGTTGCTCCACCCCCAAATGAACAACCCCTCAGTCTCTCCACCTCTGCTGTACAAGATGCACTGAGCAAGGTGAATGAGCGCAAAGCTGCCGGCCCCGATGGCATCCCTGGCCGGGTGCTTAGGGCATGTGCTGGACAACTATCCCCAGTCTTCACCGACATTTTCAATCTCTCACTGGCCCAGGGTGTTGTCCCCACTTGCCTCAAGACATCAACCATCGTGCCAGTGCCCAAACAGTCAGCCACAGGGAGCCTCAACGATTTCCGCCCAGTGGCACTCACCCCTGTATTGCTAAGTGCTTTGAGCGGCTGATCTTGGCTCACCTCAAAGCCAGCCTCCCCCCCACACTGGACCCCCATCAGTTTGCCTACCGGGCCAACAGGTCTACAGAGGACGCCATATCGGCGGCCCTACACTCTGCCCTGACCCACCTGGACAACAACAACTCCTACATCAGGTTGCTGTTCATTGATTTCAGCTCCGCTTTTAACACTGTCATCCCCGCCAGCTTGATCACCAAACTCAGCGGGCTTGGCATCTCCACCTCCCTCTGCAACTGGACACTGGATTTCCTCACCAACAGACCACAGTCTGTTAGGGTCAACAACCTCACCTCCACCACTATAACACTGAACACCGGCGTGCCACAGGGCTGTGTGCTCAGCCCTCTCCTCTACTCCCTCTTCACCCACGACTGCATCCCTAAGTACGGATCCAACGCCATCATTAAGTTTGCTGACGACACCACGGTGGTAGGACTGATCAGTGACAACGATGAGTCAGCCTACAGAGAGGAGGTCCAGCACCTGACAACCTGGTGTGCCAACAATAACCTCGTCCTCAACTCCAAGAAGACGAAGGAACTTATTGTCGACTTCAGGAAGGTCAGAGGGGGCAGACATACCCCCATCCATATAAACGGGACTGAGGTGGAGCGCGTCTCCAGCTACAAATTCCTCGGGGTACACATCTCGGAGGATTTGTCCTGGTCCCTCAACACCTCCAAGCTGATCAAAAAGGCACAGCAGCGCCTTTACTTCCTGAGGAGGCTCAAGAAAGCCCACCTGTCCCCCCAGATCCTGACCAACTACCGGTGTACCATCGAGAGCATCCTGACCGCCTGCTTCACGGTATGGTACAGCAGCTGCACTGTTGCGGACAGGAAGGCACTACAACGGGTGGTGAAAACCGCGCAGCACATCATCGGTGCCCCGCTCCCTGCCATGGATGCCCTCCACCGAAAACGGTGTCTGAAACGGGCTGGGAAGATCATTAAAGACCCCTCCCACCCCAACCATGGACTGTTTGCCCTCCTCCCATCAGGGAGGCGGTACAGGAGCCTCAGGTCTCGTACAGGTAGGATGAGGAACAGCTTCTACAATCATACCGTCGCATTGCTGAACTCGGAGTCCCGTCGATAGATTCCTCCGGTCCCTCTGTCCCCATTGTTTAATTATTCTGTATTTTTTATTATTCTGTATCCTCTTTTTTTTTAAATTTCTATATTGCACTACTACGGACTGACGCAAAACTGCATTTCGTTGTACCCATACTCAGTATTTGTGCAATGACATTAAAGTTGAATTGAATTGAATGCAGGTAGAGAAGCAATATGTAATTAATTGTATATTTTACCATGTTTAAAACATGTTAAAGATGTATTTCAATTTAATGAAATAACACACTTAAAAAAAATATGTACAATCGTAAAACTTTCAATGTAATGAAACTTTCAATTTTAATGACAAATTATAATTGATAATGTACATTTTAATAAAAAATATGCAGAAAATGAGATATGGTGCAGTTGATCCAGCAAGATGCTTCATTGCACATGACAATAAACTTGAACTTGCTGTCACAGAAACAGTACATTAAATGACAGTGAATGGTTAACACCATTCAATCAATAAAAATAGTAAAGTAACATAACATAAAGCAATAAAACAACAAAAGGTTGATTTCAGTTTAATCAGATAAAGAAAACTTCAATGAGATAAAATTGCTACATTATTTTGGTACAGCGCTTAGCAAGAACCTTGATTATATTCTTAAATCTCTAGCTTGGAAATTGAAATGCCTATATTTTAACACCATTTGTATCTTGATGTGTTATAATTAAACTGATTCTGCTGAAGAAAAGTTATCTTTCAAAACGTTAATTTAAATGACAGCATGTCTAGAATTTATAGATTAACTTTCAGGAAGGCTAACTGAACCAGTGTGTTTTGACATTAAAAGATAATTTAACCATTGAGTTGTAAATCTTTTTATTCAAATTCAACAGAAATCTTTAATGTGTTAGAGCGCTAAATTTGACATTTGAGTAGACTAGGGCAGAGTCTCAAACACTTCAGTTATTCTCTAACACTCTAACACTCTAACACAGTTATTTTAAGTAAAGTGTGAAAGCAGCTGACTAAGAAGTGAAAGTTCAACCAGGCTAGAATGCAAGGAGTTATTCTGCTTACATAGAATTAAATAGGATAAATAGTGCAGAAGCAAGCCATCTGACACAAACCACGTTAGGTTAGTTTCACTCAAGCCTCCTTCTGCATTTACTCATTTAAATCGATCAGCTTTGCCCTCCACTCCCTTCCCCCTTGAGCACATTGTCCAGCTTCCAGTTAAGGAAGAATTCTTGATCTTTCAATCTCATTGCATCCCTTACATTTTTTTGTACATTTGCACTTGGTCTGGAGCTGTAACACTATCTTTATTTTTTGTACTCTATATTTTCTCTTTTGCTGATGTACTCATGTATGATATGATTTACCTGGTAGACCATAAAACAATGTTTTTTCTCTGTAAAACAACACCAATATATTTTCCATGCTGAAAGACTGTAACTCAATGAGTCTGTGACTCTCCCAGGCTTGTATTTTGATTGCATTCTTCAAGAAACGGGTGCTTCCCAAAGCATTTTATGCTCAGTCATATGCTGTAGTAATAAAGGAAAAACCTGGCAGCTAAACTAACTCAGCAGTGTAACACAAAAACAATGTGGCGCATACACATACTGTATATAATCAGTTTTGATCATGTTTGAAGAATAAGCATTGTTTCGCCACTTGGTCAAAGATTTTGCTGAGATGACTGATGGACTTAGATTGCCATCTCTGCAGGGACTGACCTCTCTTACAGTGAAGCATTCCACCTCACTACACTGCAGCATTGTACTGAGAATCAACCTCACTTACATGTTTATATCTGGAGCGCATTAGAGCTCTTGACCATCTAACTCAGAAACTATTATACTGCTGCTACGCCAAGCTTGACCTGTCCAAGAATTCCCTGTGGCCAGACTAAATATGTAAGTGGGTGATCAATAGTTGGCATAGACCCGATGGGCTGAGAGGCCTGTTTCCATGCTGTATCTCTAAACTACGCTAACAGTGGGTGTGACTGTATTCACAATATGAAGGATTGGATGTTTCTTGAAAAGTCATTGATTGACTATAAATTGCCATAGTGAATGAAAATCACAGTATGAATGATTACATTAGATATTCCTTACTTTAATCAATTCAGATAGATTCTGTGCACCGTAAATTGGTGTTTTGAAATTATTTTGCTGTAATTGGTGAGATTAGATCCACCTTGCTCTAAGTGGTTTAATTGGATCCATCTGGCTGTAAAGTACCATACAAAGTATCATTCTGTAATTGACCAATTCAATCTTTAACTGGTTTCTTAACCAGTTACAAATAGATTCCGTTAAAGCCAGAAGAATTGGAATAGTCGTGTGAACTACTCAGGTGACGACCTCTGTGTCTGTACTTTGAATGCTTACTGACATTGTGGTAAGGGAGAGACATGCTTATTATTGTCTTTAAATGTTTCCTGAATTTCGTTCCCACTAAAGCATAAAAGAAGGGATTTAGGCAACAGTGGAAATAAGCAAGGTTCCGACAAATGAAAAACGCAAGATCTAGATGGTTCCCCATCCCGCAGGACTCAGCAATTAAGACTTTGAGGTGATACAAAGACAGAAGGAAAATTACTACATTGTAGGGAGCCCAACAAACAAAAAACACTGCCACAATACAGAAGATAACCTTCACAGCTTTGAATTTCTTCCGAGCTCTGCATTTAACAACAGTGTTGTAAATCCTATAGTAGCAATACACAATAATAACAAAGGGGATCAAGAAGAACAAAATATTTTGTTCATAACATTGCACCAGTCGCCATATTTCCTCATGCTCCTTTGGAAAGACACTTCCACAGGTAAACCTTTGGTTCCCAATAATATCAGAAAAGATCATTTCTGGGATTGTGGCTAAGATACTAATGCACCAAACTAATAAACAGGCCACTACACTGTAACCGATCGTTCTGATTCTCACAGCAGATAGAGGGTGGACCACCACAAAGTATCTGTCAATGGTCATCAATGTTAGTAGCATGATCCCACTGTAGTAGCTGACAAAGAAAATCGAACTCAATATCTTGCACATGGCCTTGCCGAAGATCCATCCATGTGTATGATCCACAATCCAGAATGGAAGTGAGCAAGCAAAGAGCAGATCAGAGATGACAAGATTCAAAATAAAGATGTTGGTTACACTTTTCAGCTTCTCATATTTCACAAGGATCCAGAAAACTAAAATATTCCCAATCAGGCAGAAAATAAAGATGAGGCTGTACAAGACTTGTGTAAAGATTTCTCCAAATGAGATGCTTTCCTGATTGTCACAGAAGGGAACAAAATCCTCATCAGTATAATTATAACTCTCATAATCGTAGGAAGATACCGTTGATGACATCTTTGATCTCTTCAAACACAGCCCTGAATGATCATTCCTGAATGAAAATGGAAAACACATCGTCAACATCTTCAAAATAAATGTGCAATATTGGCAATGGAAACTCAAAATATATTTCTAACAAGTAACTTTGTAACGGTTCTTCCTGCATCTCTTCACATAAAAGCTAGACAAAAACAATAGCAAGTATCTTCCCTTCAAAAGAATGGTGAAAAAACAGGACAAGCATCAAATACAAATTTCCTGTGTTCTGACGATTAGGAATAAACTTAATTAATCACTTTTCCCCATGAATATAAATGCAAATATTGCATGGAATCTTTTCTCTTGCAATGTAATGACAAACTGCTACTGTAAATATCCTTATGACCTACAGTGCATTCAGAGAGTATTCAGACCCCTTCGCTTTTTCCACATTTTGTTACATTTAATTCCATTCCATTTAAGAATGACGTAGGCCACTGTGCTCTTTAGGACCTGCAATGCTGCAGAAATTGTTTTATACCCTGATAGGCTGATAGTTGCACAAAGACCAGAAATGAAGAGACAAAAAGTGTGAGATAAGGATAGAATATGCTCAAATTGTGAAACCAGAGGAAGGAATATAGGTGGAAGAGGAGGGGGAGAAGAGATATGAGTGCAGCTCCAGGTGTGGCACAGAGAATAGAGGGGGAAGAATAAACTAAGGGGGTGGTGTTGTTTGTAGGTTAGTTACCTGAAATTGCCAAATTCAATGTCCGTACTGATAGGTTGTAAGCTAGCCTAGAGGAATATGAGGTGTTGCTCCTCCAGTTTGCATGTGGCATCACTCTGGCAATGGAGGAGGCCCAGGACAGAAAGGTTAGTGTGGGAATGGGAAGTAGAGTTAAAATGGTTAACAATTGGGAGATCCAGTGTGAACTGCAAAGAGGATGCTAGGAGGCTGCAGGGCTTCTTGGACAGGTTAAGTGAGTGGGCAGATGCATGGCAGATGCAGTATAATGTAGATAAATGTGAGTATCCACTTTGGTGGCAAGAACAAAGAGGCAGATTATTATCTCAATGGTGTCAGATCAGGAAAAAGGGACATGCAACGAGACCTGGGTGTCCTTGAACACCAGTCAATGAAAGTAAACATGCAGGTACAGCAGGCAGTGATGAAAGCTAATGGCATGTTGGCCTTCATAACGAGAAGATTTGAGTGTAGGAGTAAAGAGGTCCTTCTGCAGTTGTACAGGGCCCTGGTGAGACCACAACTGGAGTTTTGTGTGCAGTTTTGGTCTCCTAATTTGAGAAAGGACATCCTTGCTATTGAGGCACTGTAGCGTAGGTTCACAAGGTTAATCCCCAGGATGGCGATAGACAATAGACAATAGGTGCAGGAGTAGGTCATTCGGCCCTTTGAGGCCATTCGGCTCTTCGAGCCAGCACTGCCATTCAATGTGATCATGGCTGATCATCCTCAATCAGTACCCCGCTCCTGCCTGTGACGGGCAATGTGAACTGTGAGGAGGATGCAATGAGAATGCAAGGTGACTTGGACAGGTTGGGGGAGTGGGCAGATGCATGGCAGATGAAGTTTAATGCGGTTAAATGTGAGGTTATTCACTTTGGTAGCAAAAATAGGAAGGCAGATTATTATCTAAATGGCGTCAAGTTGGGAAAAGTGGAAGTACAACGGGATCTGCGGGTTCTTGTACATCAGTCTATGAAAGTAAGCATGCAGGTACAGCTGGTGAAGAAGTTGGCAGTTTTGGTCCCCTAATTTGAGGAAGGACATTCTTGCTATTGAGGGAGTGCAGCGTAGGTTTACAAGGTTAATTCCCGGGATGGCGGGACTGTCATATGCTGAGAGAATTAAGCAGCTGGGCTTGTACACTCTGGAGTTTAGAAGGATGAGAGGCAATCTCGTTGAAACATAAAAGATTGTTAAGGGCTTGGACACGCTAGAGGCAGGAAACATGTTCCCGATGTTGGAGGAATCCAGAACCAGGGGCCACAGTTTGAGAATAAGGAGTAGGCCATTTAGAACGGAGACGAGGAAACACTTTTTCTCACAGAGGGTGGTGAGTCTGTGGAATTCTCTGCCTCAGAGGGCGGTGGAGGCAGGTTCTCTGGATGCTAGATAGGGCTCTTAAAGATAGCAGTCAGGGGATATGGGGAGAAGGCAGGAACGGGGTACTGATTGGGGATGATCAGCCATGATCACGTTGAATGGCGGTGCTGGCTCGAAGGGCCAAATGGTCTATTCCTGCACCTATTGTCTATTGTCTATAGTTTATTGACTCCACAATCCTTAAGAGCCCTATCTAGGTCTCTCTTGAAAGTATCCAGAGAACAGGCCTCCACCGCCCTCTGAGGCAGAGAATTCCACACTCACAACTCTCTGTTATTGATATCCCAATTTTAATAATAACTGTCATATGAGGAAAGATTGGAAAGTGGGCTTGTATTCACTGGAATTTAGAAGGATGAGAGGCTATCTTATAGAGACATATAAAATTATAAATGGACTGGACAAGCTAGATGCAGGAAAAATGTTCCCAATGTTGGGGGAGTCCAGAATCAGGGGCCACAGTCTATAAATAAAGGGGAGGCCATTTAAAACTGAGATGAGAAAAAACGTTTTCAGCCAGAGAGTTGTGAATTTGTGGAATTCTCTGCCACGGAAGGCAGTGGAGGCCAATTCACTGGATGAATTTAAAAGAGAGTTAGATAGAGCTCTAGAGGCTAGCGGAACCAAGGGATATGGGGAGAAGGCAGGCACGGGTTACTGATTGTGAATGATCAGCCATGATCGCATGGTTCGAAGGTCCGAATGGCATCCTCCTGCACCAATTTGCTATGTCTCTGTCTATGGTTACATCTCCTGCAGTTGCAAGGGAAGGTACCTGGGGAGGGGATAGTTTGGGTGGGAAGGGATGTGAACCAAGAAATTGTGGAAGGGGCAGTGTCTGTGGAAGGCGAAAAGGGATGGGGATGAAGATTTGACGTGGTGAATCACTTTGAAGGTGATGGAAATGTCAGAGAATGAAATGTTGGGTGCGGAGGCTGGTTGGTAGGTGAGGACCAGAGGAACTCTACCCTTGTACAGTCTGGAGGGTGAGGAAGAGAAGAGCTACAAGGCACAGAGGAGAGGTGAGTGAGAGATCCTTCAATGAAAGCAGGGGAAAACAACATTTACTAAAAGTAAAGTGTAAAGAGGGTTTTAATGTCATATGTCCCAGATCGAACAATCTTCTTCTTCTTCTTCTTGCATATGACGTGCACAGCCTAAAGTTGTAGGACAACCTGTTCTATTTGATCTTATTTGATTGTGCAGGCCGGGTTGATTGCATTCGCCGAAACAAGGCGGCCCACCTGAAGGTTACAATCTTCCACCCCAAGATAGAACAATGGAAAAAAATTTTTTTTTGTCAATTATCATATTGTTTACAGAGTACTATGTTACACATTCTCAGTTATGCTGCTGGAAGTAAGAATTTCAGATAGAACAATGAAATCCTTACTTGCAGCAACATAACAGAGAATGCGTAAACATAGTACTCCGTAAACAATATGATAAATGACAAAAAGAGTATGTATGTAAAAACAAACAAACAAACAAACAAACAAACAGTAATAGTGCAAAGAGAGAAAACCAATGCCCCCAATCTATGTAGTTCAGATAGTTCATCTTGGATGTCCTACAATGGCACGCCTCATCTTGTGAGAAGATGTGGTGGATACAGAGAAATTGAGAATAAGAAATAGCATCCTTGCAAGAGGCAAGGTGTAAATAATGTAGGTGTAGATAAAAAAATAGTGGGAGTCAATGGGTTTGCAGTAGATGTCAGTCGATAGTTTTTACCCCTGCGATGGAGATAGAGAGATCAAGAAAGGGGAGAGAGATGTCAAAGATGGTCCAAGTGAATTTGAGGGCCAGGGGAATAATAATGGTAAAATTAATGATATCAACAAGTTCCGCACTGGTGCAGCAGGCAGCTCCAATGCAGTCATCGATGTAGCAGAGAAAGAGGTGCGGGATGGTGCCAGTGTTCGTTTGGAACAGGGATTGTTCGACGTAGCCAACAAAAAGGCAGGCATAGCTGGGGCCTAGGCATGTGCTCATGGCTACACCTTTAACTTGAAGAAAGTGAAAGAATCAAAAGAGTTGTTGAGATGGAGGGCAAGTTCTGTCATGTGGAGGAGAGTGTTGTTAGAGGGAAAGTGATAGGGTTGCATCTCTTTAAGACTTTATATTTTAAACTCTTATGAAGAATTCTTACAAAGAATAATAAATAATCTTTACATCTAAGGTCCTTGTGAATATCATACGTATTACACATTCCAAAGTAGATTTATATCTCAAAAATGCAAATTACTGTAAAATCAATGGTGCCCATTTTATTCTAACTGCCACATATAGGTATTGTCAATTGTTTTTCTATGATATATGGAAACATTTGAAATAGGATGCATGCAGAAGCCAAACAAATGAAAAAGGAAATTGAAAAACAAAAAACAGCATTATCTGGAAATCTGAAATAAACGCAAGAAATCTTGAACAATAGTAAGATGAGGGATTACGTGAAGACCCTGCCAGCACGCATGCGCGACATTCTTCAAAGCAGCGGTGTGGAATCACAGTAATAGTAATTGAAATAAACAGTAAGATAAGAAGAACTAATATACCATTTGACCTTTATAATAGAGGGCGGGAGCGGAGGGCACATAATCCCTCATCGTAACTCCTCATAAAATAAAGATCAAACTTCAAACTGGTAAGTTCTCATTTAATCTTACTATTTTACTTCGGAGTCACGTGAGTGACTACGTGAAGATTCTAAAGTTCTGTGATTTCAAGCCGTGGAACAGTCCATGCTTCACTCACTGCCAAAGTCATTCAAGGGAGAAAGTATGTTATTGTATTCAGACATGCATCCAATTCAGGCAATAATAATTTATTTTAACAAAATAATCCTCCCTAGGGCTAAATATATTACAGAATTCATACTTGATTCTGCAATACCGCAGGTTTGGTTATTGGCTTATTATAAAGAATTGGAAGGTCTTTCTCTAGACCATCCTGCTGTTGTCAGGATATGGTCCATAGGCACTTCCATGTCTCTTGCTGCCGGTGTTGCTGTTGCCCTTGTGGATAGAAACTTAAGATGTCAGTATCCACCCCAGCAGCTCCCATGCCTGTCTGAGCCATCTAGCGATGGTTAGTGCTGATACCCGGCCATTAGGCTGTTTATGGCTGCCCATAGTGCCAATTTACTTCCTCGTAAGTTTTAATAGTTTTAAGGTATAATAGAAGGTGTGTCATTACACATAGTCGGGTGTCAGTTGGGTATACCTGGAATTCCAAATTTTGTCCTGATGTTCCTGGTCTATCTTGTTTAACAAGCTCTAATATGCGAAGTTATCTTTTCTGGAGATGCCATCATTTATCCCAGTCTCAGTTTATGTAGAAACTGGACCCCTAGAGCTGAGACCAGTCCTATCAGCATACTGTTTTTAAATGTCAGTTCCCCCCCCCCCCCCTGACAACACTGACGTCCCAGATCAGGGAGTTCCTCCCTCTAGGAGGGTTAGTTTTATAAATAATCCTCATAAGTTTGGCAACTAGAGGGTGAGATCTCATGGAGAGTTGTCGTGGCGCCTGCCACCAGCAAGCTGACAGGGCACTCCTGCATAATTATAGTGCTGCAGCTCAGTCCTTCATCTACATGAAGGCTGGACAGGAATTCCCAGGACGTTGATGGTTGTAGCTGTATTATACGCTACACCAGTCCTTGTTGATTCTTGATAGGCCGCCGTGATCATGCTCATGGTCCTGTCCGCCAGCCCGGATCTAGCATGGTGGACTATGGTTCAGAGACTATGTCCGAGACCACAGGGATCCATGGCTGAGTAGGTCAATCAGGTACTTTCAAGACACTTGATGCTGAGTCCATATGTGTTTTTGCTTAGGATCCGACTGATGAGGCAGGAGGGAAAAAACATTGTTAACAATTATTCCCCATTCAGTGAGTAACGTCCATTGCTGCTGCTCCAAGTGTGGTTCACAAGCGGCATATGTTGGTAACTGATGATTGGATCTAGATGCAAATGGATCGATATCTGGTGTCCCTCTTTTGGTAATATCAGCAACTTTTTTGTGGTGCTGTCATTGAATTTTCATGACCTGGTGTGTGCCACTGTATTGAGCTTACCTGGTAGGTAAGTTTGCTGATAGCCAAATATGTATGTTAACACACCATAGCCAAATATATTGGCCAGATTGACACATGATATCGATCTTTTCTCCCATATGATTAATATATGCCACCACTATGATATTATCAATTCGTAGGCGGACATGCAGGTGGTGCATTGTTAGCAGTAGGCTTTTAGCCCATAAAACGCACCCAACATCAGTGTTTTTAGTAATGATGATTACGAATGATGGGCTGGAACTATGGCAAGTATTTCCTGATCAAAGTGACCTGCAAGGTGTTTTTACTCTTGCACTTTGCCCTTTTTGAGCTTTAATGATGCAAGGCCCAAACTGAGTAGCTGGGAATGCTGCTCCTAGTTTTCCAATTACCCTTATCTTCTGTCTAATAGATGGTTTATTTTGTAATAATTAATTTTGTTGTAGGCTTCCACCAAGTCTGCTTTACTCTTTGGCAATGTTACAGACATATGGATAATGTTAATTGTAAATCCCAGAAAATCCAGTTGTGGATGCCGTCAACTTAGATTTATCTAGATGGAGATGACCCCAGAGTTACACCCAATGTTTGGTCGCTAAAACTGCTGATTTTGTTAGATCCAGGGTTTTTCCCCCACAATTGATATATCATCAAGATGCCATGACAATATGTTTTTGTTTCTAATATTGCCAAGGCCCATTTTAATATCTTGGTGAATAGTCCTGGGGATGAAGTTAGTCCATTAGGCAATGCTATACTCTGCCATAGTTGCCCCATCCTGTTAAATTTTAGGTATCGACAATGATCCCTCCATGTCTCCCAAAACAAGTGTAATATTCCCCCTGTTAGTACAGGTCGTACACCTTTGTGTTCTGGAAGGAACCAGATCCACCTACCTCTCTGGTTGCCGGTGGTACGTCCCTTTCTTCAATTTCTGCCTCTTCTGCGGAAGAGGCGCGGAGTGCGGGGTTGGCACATTTTCCATGAGGGTCGTTCTGGGCCTTGACCTAAAAAGGACCATTGTGGTGCTGCGCGGCCCTCATGCTTTCACCAGCGTCCTGGTGTTGATACCTGCTGGTGGATGCATAGGGGTGCTGTCATTGCTGATGACGCTGTTATGAGGCCAACTGCTTTAATCTCTTCGTCGAGCTTTTTTACTTGTTTAAACAAGTTTCCCCCCTGGTTGTGTTGCAGCTATTTCGCACAACCTTGCAAATTTGGGGTTTAGTGCAGGTTTACTGTGCTCTCGCAAACAATTGATCTCATAGTGGGTATTGCGGAGCAATGTCAATCCTGCTGTCATCTCTGTATCCACGTCTGGGCGAGCAACCAATGATATGCCCGCTGTCAGAAGTTTTGAAATCTTCTGTAGTTTTACCTCCCGGGTTTTTGTGCCAGTCTGCTGGCCGCCAGCTTGGTCTGTAATGGTACTTTTCGTTGATCCGTAATTTTGGTGATCACTCCCAGTAGCTCCTTAGGATTCTGCACCCCCTGCACACTGTCATTTTCTTCAGCCACGTACCCTTCTTCCGGACCAGCCCAGCCCTGGTCCACAATGCTCTCCTCTGTCGAGGGAGATGCATTGTTTTACAGCCCTCGATAAGATGCTGTTGTGGGAGTGCGAAGACGCCCATAGTGAGCTTGCTCCATCTCCTGGAGCAAGTCACGGGCGGACCTCTGCTGCACTCGGGCAGCGCGCTCCTTCGGCCGGACTCAGATGAGTATGATCGACCGGGCTGAATCCTGCTGGGCTTTGCCTCCAGCCTGCTGCGCTGCTTTGAGCTGTACGACTCATGGCGCTGGATTCAGCTTGGAGTCGGTAAGTGGACCTTAGTAACCACGCCAATGGTCACTTTCACTGCCCTTGGGCAATGCGTCCTTCTGGCCGGATTCCCTGAGTCTATCGGCCGTACTGACTCCTGCCTGCCTGCAGCCCGCTGTGTTGTTTCCAGGTATACAGCTCGCAGTGCTGGGCTCAGCCTGCGCCGGTCGTACCCAGCTGTCGGATGCCGGAACTTTCCCTAGTTCCCCGCAGCCTGCGGTCCTTGAACCGCTGTTTGCCCATTGCTGTCGGCTGCCGGAACCTTCCTGGTTCCCCGCAGCCTGTGGTCCTAGAACCGCTGGGCGTCCATTGTTGTTGGCTGCCAGGAACTACCTGGTTCCCCGCAGCCTGTGGTCCTGGAACCGCTGGGCGTCCATGGTTGTTGGCTGCCAGGAACTACCTGGTTCCCCGCGGCAGCCTGCGGTCCAGGTGGCCGTTTTTCCTTCCCCTTGTCCAGCATAAAGCACAACAAGGAGAAGAATACAACTTCAATTTTCCTTACCTTGTAGGTCCGTTTGAATTTTGCCGCGGGAGTGCTCCACTCCCGCCCGTCGCTGTTGCACTGCGTGAGACGCTATGCCGCGCACGCGTGCTGGCGGGGTCTTCACATAGTCACTCACGTGACTCCGAAGTAAAATCTCAGTAGGTCACCTATCATCTGTAGAAAGAAATATAAAGTTCCCATCTACCATAGAAAAGTCATGTAGGTAGTTTCCCTTGAAATTGCCTGTATGATATCCGACAAAACATTCCCTTGAAAGTTTGCATCCAAACGTAGCCAGGGTATGTTCAGTTATCGCCATCGATGGAACATTCTGTGGTATAAATTCTATTCATTTTTTGAACAGTTGGGGCAGCACAGTGGCACAGCTGATAGAACTGCTGCCTCACAGCATCAGAGACCTAGGTTCGATCCTGACCTCAGGTACTGTCCTTGTGGAGTTTGCACGTTCTCCTGTGACCACGTAGATTATCCCCCGGTACTCTGGTTCCTCCTACGTCCCAAAGTTTTGCGGGTTTGTAGATTAATTGGCCTCTGTAAAAATTAGAGGAAGCGAAAGTTGGATAACATAGAACTAGTGTGAATGGCAGGGCTGCCAACTCTCACGCTTTGAGCGTGAGAATCACGCCCTCAAGCAAACTCTCACGCCCTCACGCTGATCATAAATTTATTACGCTCTGTGGTGAGAAATTATGTGATCAACGATAATGTAAAAACTCGGATAAGCTGCATGGTCCGCTAGTGTTGGAGAGCCGGGGCTGAGGGAGGGATGGGAGCAGATCCAGCGGCGGGAACAGATGCGGGGAACCGGGACAGGCGGTGTGTTCGCGCGGCTGACGAGTCGCTCGCTGCAGCTCTGGCCATGGAGCACTCTGGACAGTGCGAGTCCCGGGACGTCGGCGGCGTCGGAAGCGCTGCTGCCGCGAAAGTCTCTGTGCCGAAGGGACAGACTATCAAAGAGAAGTGGAGAGAGAGAGAGGGGGAGGGGACAGGGAGACAGTGGGGGGAGAGAGAGGGATGAGAGGAGAGAGAGAGGGGAGAGACAGAGGGGGAGAGAATGGAGAGAGAGAAGAGGGCGGGAAGGAGAGGGGAGAGAGAGGGGGAGGGAGGGGAGGTGGGAGAGGGGGCAAAGAGAGAGAGGGGTGGAGAGGGAGGAGAGGGTAGGAGAGAATGGGAGAGAGAGGGGGAAGAGAGAGGGGTGGTAAAAGAGAAAGGGGGAAGAGGGAGAGAGAGGGGAAGAGAGAAACGGGGGAAAGAGAGAGAGATGGGGGGGCAAAGAGTAAGAGGGGAGAGAGACAGAGGAGAAAGAGAGAGGGGAGAGAGAACCAGGGGGAGAGTGAGGTGGGAGGGAGAAATGGGGGAGAGAGAGGAGGAGAGAGAGAGGGGGGGAAGAGAGAGAGAGGTGAGAGGAGAGACAGAGAGAGAGGGGAGAGTGTGTGGAGAGGGAGGGGGAGATAGAGGGAGGGAGAAAGAGAGAGAGAGGGGGAGAGAGAGGGGGAAGCGAGGGGGAGAGAGAGAAGAGGGGGAGAGAGAGAAGAGAGAGAGGGGAGAGAGATGGGGAGAGAGAGTTAGGGGAAAGAGAGGGGAGAGAGTTAGTTGAAAGAGAGGGGAGAGAGAGGGAGAGAGGGGAGAGAAAGAGAGGAGAGAGAGGAGAGAGGGGATGAGAGAGAGGAGGGAGAGTGAGGTGGGAGAGAGAGAGGGGGAAGAGAAAGAGAGGAGAGAGGGGAGAGAGAGGGGAAGAGAGGAGAGAGGGGGGAGAGAGAAAGGGGAGAAAGAGAGGGGGGAGAGAGAAGAGAAAGGGAAGGGGAGAGAGTGAGAGGGGGAGACAGGGGAGAGAGAGGGGGTGAGAGGGGGAGAGAGAGGGGAGAGAGAGAGGGATGAGAGTGAGGTGGGAGGGAGAGAGAGAGGGGAGAGAAAGAGAGGTGGAGAGAGAGGGGAGGGAGCGAGTGGGAGAGAGGGGGACAGAGAGAGGAGAGAGAGGGGTAGAGAGAGAGGGAGAGAGTGGGGGAGAGAGAGGGGTGGGGAGGGGGATAGAGAGGCAGGGCTGCCAACTCCCATGCAATGAGCGTGAGAATCACGCATTTCACCAAATTCTCACGCTGATCACAAATTTCTCTCGCTCTGTTGTGAGAAATTATTTGCCGAATTCGCCCAGGTGACCGGCATGGATCAGGCTGTGACTCGGTGCATCCTGGAGGACAACCAGTGGCTGCTGGAAGTAAGCACCAAGCACTGGGTAGAAACGGTGGAAGATAGTGGACTTCAAATGGGGGTGGCATCCTGCATGCCTGTTAGATTTTCACTTACTGTAACTGCAGGAAAAATGTTCCCGATGTTGGGGGCGTTCAGAACCATGGGTCACAGTTTGAGAATAAAGGGGGGGCCAGTTAGTACTGAAATGAGAACAAACTTTTTTCACGCAGAGAGTTGTGAATCTGTGGAATTCTCTGCCACAGAAGGCAGTGCAGGCCAATTCACTGGATGTTTTCAAGAGAGAGTTACATTTAGTTCTTGGGGCTAACGACATCAAGGGATATGGGGAAAAAACAGGAAAGATGTACTGATTTTAGATGAATAGCCATGATCATATTGAATGGCAGTGCTGGCTCGAAGGGCCGATGGCCTATTCCTGCACCTATTTTCTTTGTTTCTATGCTTGAATATATGGCAATAAAACTCGATCATTTGATTTTGAAGCATTCATGCATGGTGGAGGTATAATGTAGTCATAGAGTGATACAGTATGAAAACAGGCCATTCGGCGCACCTTATCCACACCCGCCAACATGTCCCAGCTACGCTACCAGCTTTTGGTCCATACCTCCAAACCTGTCCTATCCATGTATCAGTCTAACTTTTTCTTAAATGTTGGGATGGTCCCTGCCTCAACTACCTCCTCTGGCAGCTTGTTCCATACACCCATCACCCTTTGTGTGGATAAAGTTACCCCTTAAAAGGTTACCTCTTAAAATACTCATACAAAAAACATTGAAATTATACTTCTACAATGCACTAAACATGATTTTCTTACGTCAAATTTCAAAAAGTTCCTACCCTGGGAGGGGGGACACCCTTCTTCCGCACCCTCTCCCCACTTGGTTGCTCCACTCCCTCACGGGTCCCCCCAAGGCCAGTGATCAGTGATAGCACAGCATCCCCCCTTTTCAAAAACACTCCAATCCAATTTAAAGCATATATATTGCATTCAAGTGTAGGTTTAAAAGACTCGATACAGTATGCACCCTCTATTGCACAATTTCAAGCTGAAAACTGCAAAAGTTCCATACCAATGGGAGGGGGACACCCTCCTCCCAAACACCAACCCCCCCCTCCTCCCAACCACCCCCCCCCCTCCCTCCCAACCACACACCCCCCCCCTCCTCCCACCCCCCCTCCCGGTCGCTATGCTCCTCGGGCTTTGGTACTTCGCAATAGAGAGAATGGGTGACGTTTCGGGTCATCGTTAACCAGTCAGGAGCAGGTTCTCAACCCAAAATGCCACGCATTCCTTCTCTCCAGAGATGCGGACTGTCCCGCTGAGTTACTCCAGCATTTTGTGTCTATCTTCGATTTAAACCAGCATCTGCAGTTCTTTCCTACTCGTAGTGTGAACGGGCGATGGTCAGTGAGGACTAGGTGGGCCAAAGGGCCTGCTTCCATGCTGTATCTCTGAACTAAACCAAACTAAATCATAGGTGTTAACACTGCAATCATCGTTTTAAGTGCACATGCGCCACTTACGAGAAAGCTAAAGAAATTTGTCATTTCACCAATGATTCCCATCAATTTATGCACACATACCATAGAAAGATCTGCAACTTCTCTGCCTAAAGCCTCAGGAAATTGCAGATGTCAGATATGCAGGTCAGTGTACCACACAATCAAGCCTCCCCAACCCCATCTACTGTAATTCCACTTCATGATACCTCGAGGAAGCAGCTGACATAATCGAGGACCGCACGCACATGTATCTCCTCTTCCACCAGCAGAAGATACAACAGCTTGAAAACACATGTCACCAGATTCAAGAACAGCTTCTCCCCCTCTGTTATTCGAATCTTGAACGGATCTCTCATACGCAAGTGGTGAATTCCCGATCTTCCAATCTACCTCGGTGTGGCCTTTGCACTTTTTCTTTTAGCTGCACTTTCTCTGTGGCCATTGCACTATATTCCTTATGGTTTGATTGTAATCAAGTGTGCATGATTTACCTGGATAACATGCAAAGCTTTTGTATCTGGGTACGTGACAATAACAAATCAAAATTTATTTTCCAAACTATTGTATATTATTCCTATTAAAACCTCAAAGATACTTTTGATTCATTTTAATCAGAGACTATACAGTAGTATAATAATTTATCCAGTGAATTTAAAAGGGGCATTGACACACGTCCTTGTTAGGTTTAAAGAGCTCCAGAAATAGACTCAGCAAGCCAGATGCTGAATTGTTGGGATTTCCAGACAGTTGGGTACCTGATTATCTGAGATTTACGATAATTTACTTGCCCTCATCACGTAGTCAATGCTCCAGATGATGCCTGTATGCCTTTTTTAATCTGCATTTGTAGCTGTAACACTCTGTTCTGCACTTTTACATTACCTGCTTTACTTATGTATGGCATGCAAGACTAAGTGTTCCACTGTATCTCAGTGCAAGTGACAAAAATATTAAATCAAATTCAACCAAACCAAACCAAACTAGTGTTTTAGTGTAGTTGTTGCCATGTTTCTTCTGTTGTTAAGCACAAATCTTGAGACATCGTTTTGAAAGTAAAGTACATGGACCAATGTTATCCATCATCATCCCAGTGCCGATGAAAAGCAAGACCTCATGCCTAAATGACGACTGTCCAATGGTCTTGACATCCACCATCATGAAATGTTTTGAGAGACTAGTTATGAAAATCATTAAATCCAGTCTATGCAGCATCCTTGACCCACTGCAGTTTGCCTACCACCACAACAGGTCCAGGGACAATGCCATCGCCCTAGCCCTACACTCATCCCTAGAACACCTGGATAAGGAAGACACCTACGTCAGACTCCTATTCCGAGACTGCAACTCTGCCTTTAATATCATTATGCCATCCAAGCTTATCACAAAACACTTGGGACTTGGTGTCAGCACTCATTTCTGCAAATGGATCCTCGAGTTCCTGACCAACAGACCCCAACCAGTGAGGATAGGGGACAAATCATCCTCTACGATAATCCTCAACACTGGTGCTCTGCAAAGATGCATCCTCAGCCCTCTTCTTTACTCCTTGTACACCAAAGGTAGACAGAAATGCTGGAGAAACTCAGCAGGTGAGGCAGCATCTATGGAGCGAAGGAATAGGTGACGTTTGGGGTGGAGACCCATCTTCAGACTGACCCTTGTACTCCCACGGCTGTGCAGCCATGTACACATTTTATTCAATTTTTTAATTCACAGACGACACCACCATTGTGGGCCGGATATCAAATAATGATGAGACAAAGGGGATTGAGAACCTCGTGTCCTGGTGCTGAGACAACAATCTTTCTCTCAGTGTCAGCAAGACAAAGGAGATAGTGATCGACTTCAGGAAGCAAAGCGGTACACATACCCCAGTTTGCATTGACGGTGCAGAAGTAGAGATATTTGAAAAATTCAAATTCCTAGGAGTCAATATCACCAACAACTTCTCCTGGACCACCCTCATTGAAGCAACGACCAAGAAAGCACACCAAAGCCTCTACTTCCTTAGAAGGCTTAGGATGTTTGGCATGTCCCCGACAACTCTCACCAACTTCTACAGATGCACCGTAGAGAGCATTTTACCAGGATGCATCACAGCTTGATTTGGGAACAGCTCCATCCAAGACCACAAGAAATTGCAGCGAATTGTGGACGCAGCCCAGACCATCACAAAAAAAAACCTCCCTTCTATTGGCTACATTTATACCTCACGCAGCCCCGGTAAGGCCAGCAGCATAATCAAGGACGAGTTGCACCCTGGCTACTCCCTCTTCTCCCCTCTCCCATCAGGCAAAAGGTATAGGTGTGAAAACGCACACCACCAGATTCGGGGACAGTTTTCCCCAGCTTTTATCAGGCAACTGAATCATCCTACCACAACTAGAAAGCAGTGCTGAACTACTATCTACCTCTTTGATGACCCTCAGACTATCCTTGATCGGACTTTGCTGGCTTCACCTTGCACTAAACGTTATTCCCTTATCATGTAACACTGTAAATGGATCGATTGTAATCATGTATTATCTTTTTGCTGGCTGGTTAGGAATAGGAATAGGGATAGGAATAATTTATTGTCACATGAGACTAGGCACAGTGAGATTTGTTGCTTGCATACACAATGTATACAAATTGCAACCACATACAGTGCTGACAAAGTCACAAAGCACGCTGGCCCCCCTTTTTGTCCCACCCCCCCTCCCAGCTGATCCCCCACGCCGGGTCCTCTAATGTTCTTCCCCCGCTCACGTTGGTCCTCCATACTGACCCACGAGGCATCACCACCACCGAGGCTCCATCATCGCAAGGTTTCACCGCTGCCACCGCTTCACCACCGCCGAGGTCTCACCGCTGCTGCTGCCCCATTTCCGTGATGCCGACCAAGGTCCCAGCCGCGGGCTCCGCCGGCCGCTCCACCGACCCAGACTCTGACCCGTGCCTCTACACGGCGATCCAGGAGGCATCGAGACCGCGGCACCTCGATAACGGCCTCTGGCCGCGTTCCCAGTCCACAGCCACGGCCGATCGGGAAGCCTTCACTTTCTCGGCAGCCATGCGTTTGCGGGGGCCCTTGACCGCTAGCTTCTTAGCCCTTTTCTGAGTGGCAAGCTTGGCAACTGTTGCTCTCCTCGGTCTGACGTTCCAGGCACAAAAGCTTTTCACTGTACAATAAACTAAACAGAACTGATCTGAACTGATCTACAAATTCTAACATGCCAGTGCAGAGCAAGCCCTTGAGAAAGTTCATTTACAAACTTTGTGAAATATATATCATTCATAATTGCGCATAATGATTTAGCCAAGTATTGAAACATGATTTTCTTTTCTTTTTACAGTTCTTTTGACAAATTTCAGAAGGTAACTTATTTTATAATGACAGATGTAAATGCAATGAAATTCTAACATACCCTGCCAGCTAAGTTAAATCATTTTGCCAATTAGGTCTAAAATGCAGAGCGTAGACATATATCTTTCTTTCAAAGATCTACATGCCGACCATATCCAGCATTTCCCATTATAGAATGCAGATTTAAACTCTGTCAAACGTATATGTAGCATTGGCCAGCTTTGACTACCATTTCCAGCTATTGGATTTCTGAAAATCCTTCAGGCAAACAAACAACCATCCATTCTAAGGCATACACAGATATTTTTTCCAATTCCTTGCACTGCATGGAAGATATTGCAAGTATGTGGTTCATTTGTATTAAAAAGAATACCATTTATGAATAAGATACATTACATATTTAATCATTCTTACAACCTTGATGAGCATTTCAGTAACTGTTCTGAAATTAGTCTGATATATCTCTTCTCTACAATATGTTCTCTACAATACATTCCTATCACTTTTCTTTCCAAAGTGTACATGCAAACATCATCAAATTACATCAATTTAATCACTTTCAAAATAAGTTATACACAGAAACAGTTAAGAACCATATATACTCAAAATGCTTGTTATATTTCTTGTTAAGTTTCCTGCTAAAGAATGCATCGAGAGCTTCCCTTCCAAAGTATAAAGACGCCAAGAGCTAGGTATTTTCCCTTCTGAACTATACAGACAACTCTTGCTAGATCTTTTTCTATTCAACTTACATGTATAAACCTCCAGTTCTTGTCAAATACTATGAACTTTAAAGTAAGCATTCAAATTGAGCCTTCCCAAATACAAACCTTGCCAGTATCTTCTTTTCTTCAATATGGTAAAATTAGTGCACTTTCAATATGTATCGTTTAAGCCTTCCTATTTTCATTAGCTCAGCAGGTTGAGTCCGATCATAATGGAATCAGGAAATGACCAACTTTTTTTCAAGTAAATATGAGGTCAAGAGAAAAACAACCAACTTTTGCTCAAAGCAAGAAATAAATCTGAGGCTGGAAATCCTTAAGAGATTACACAACATATTGGAAAGAATCAATTAAAGGTCATCAACCTGCAATGTTTAGTCCGTTTCTCTATCCACAAGTGTGAACTGATCTGTTGAGTATTTTCAGCTTTTTTGGTATCAATTAAATTCTTCTGCATCAAATACAATCAAATACAATTGAATACAATTTATTTGTTGTCATCTGAACCTCATTGAGGTTCAAACAAAATTTGCAGATGCAGCATAAAAAAAGCATACTGTCAGGTTGCATAACAGCTTGGTTTGGTGACAGCTCTAATCAAGACGGCAAGAAATTGCAGAGTTGTAAATGTAGCCCAGTCCATCACATAGACCAGACCTCTCAACATTGGCACATCTACACTTAACATCGCCTCAAGAAACCCGCCAACATAATCAAAGACATGTCCCATCCTAGTTGTTCCATTTTCTCCTTACTCTCATCCATCAGAAGGTACAGAAGTTTGAAAGCACGCACCACCAGACTCAGGAATAGCTTCTTCCTCTCTGTTATCAGGCATCTGAATGGTCCTTTTATAAACTAGGGCTCTCTGTGACTCACCACTACCCTACTGCAGACATTAGACTTTGTCTTCGGAACTAATGATCTACAATGAAGAAGGGTCACGACCCGAAACGTCACCCATTCCTTCTCTCCAGAGATGCTGCCTGTCCCACTGAGTTACTCCAGCTTTTTGTGTCTATCTAATGATCTACAATGTTGAGAACTATATTCTGCACTCTGTATCTTCCCCTTTGCTCCATCTAATGTACTTGAGCTTGACGTGATTGCATTTATATATTGTATTATCTGATCTGTTTAGATAATAAAACTTTTCATTGTACTTTCATACTGTATGGAAAGGCCGGGAACATATGACAATAATAAAGCTATACATAAACCTAAACTTCAAAAGGTACCCATTGGTAGAACAAAAATAAACGCACAGTTTTACTTTCCCTTGTTTTATTTCTGCTTAAAGTACTCCATTAATGCTTATACGTTGAAAGGAGTAGTGTTTTTATAACTTTGTGCATAAAATTATAGCCAAGTATTCCTTACATAAAACATAGTCTTTAAAAAATATCCCTACTTTTCTTAGAATTTGTACATTGCAGCCGTAAGTTGTGTTCTCGACTCACAGAACACAGAAACGTGTGGAGTGCTGACCCCCAAGTTCCATGTGTTTGGAGATAGAATAGAATAGAATAGAATAGCCTTTTATTGTCATCCAGACCGAAGTCTGAACGAAATTTAAGCAGTCATACATATAATACAATACAATAAAAAACAACAATAAACACATATTAACATCCACCACAGTGAGTCCACCCAACATCTCCTCACTGTGATGGAGGCAAAAGTCTTAGGGCTGCAGTCTCTTCCCTCCTCTTCTCCTTCTGCGCTGAGGCGATACCCCCCGGGCGTTGTTAAAACCTGTCCTCGCGGCTCAAACACCGCGGCCCGGGGTAGTCGAAGCTGCCGCTCACCAGACCTGCTGACGCAGCCGCTGGCCCGCGGCCGAACCCCCGGTCTCAGGCCACCGCCACCAGAACTGCCGTCCCAGCCCCCGGAGCATCGTTCCAGCCCCGAGCCGGATCGCCCTCACGTGAGCACTGCCACCGTCTCAGCCTCGCGCCAGGCCGCCGCTCCTCCCTCGGGCCAGGCCGCCCCGACCGGGCGCCGCTCCTCCCTCGCGCCAGGCCGCCCCGACCGGGCACCGCTCCTCCCTCAGGCTGGGCCGCCCCGACCGGGCACCGCTCCTCCCTCAGGCTGGGCCGCCCCGACTGGGCGCCGCTCCTCCCTCAGGCTGGGCCGCCCCGACCGGGCGCCGCTCCTCCCTCGGGCTGGGAACGCCGTACCTCCCCGAGCTCGGCTACTCCGACGGGAGCACCGTTCCTTCCTCGGGCCGGCCGTCACAGCCCCTCACGAAAGCCCTGTTCCAGCCCCGAGCCGGGCCGTCCTCACGGGAGCGAGCTCAGTGCGAGTCCTGGCGGGCTCTGCCTCCTGAGCCTCGAGGTCGCCAGCTCCGCCATTAGGCCTCATCGCAGACGGAGGCAGAGAAGGGGAATACGACAAAAAAGTCGCATTCCCCCGCAGGGAGAGACAGCAAGCCCCGTTTCAACCCCCCCCCCCCCAAAACACAAACTAAAAACCAAAACTAGACTAACCAAAACGAAAATAAACAACCCAAAAAACACAAAACAAACAGGACTGCCGGAGAGCCGCTGCAGCCAGAGCCGCGCCGCCACTAGGGACAAAGATGAGCTTGGATGGGATAATGGTATTGAAAGCAGAGCTATAGTCGACAAATAGAGGTTAGATGTAGGTGTCCTTCTCATCTAGGTGTTCTAGGGGTGAGTGTAGGGCCAGGGAGATGGCAACAGCCAAGGACCTGCTTGTTGTGTCAGTAGATGAACTGCAGTGGATCAAGGTTGCTTAGTAGTCTGGATTTAATGCTTTCCATAACCAGCCTCTCGAAAAACTTTATGATGGTTGATGTCAATGCCATTTGATGGTAGTCATTAAGGCATGAGATGTTGTTTTTCTTTGGCATCAGGATGATAGTGGTGTTGTTCAAGCAGTTGGGTGTTTCAGAACAGAGTAGGGAGAGGGTACAAAATGTCTGCGAATACTCCCGTTAGTTGGTACATGTGCTTCTTCAGGTCATGGCCAGTGACTCCATCTGTGTCAGTTGGTTTATGTGGGTTCATCCTCAGGAAGGCAGATCTTACTTCTGCAACAGTGACCATGGGAACAGGCGCACTCGAGACTGTCAGGTCGTCACTCTGCGGCTTCTACTCAAAGTGAGCATAGAATGCATTCACTTCATCAGAGAGGGACACACTATCACCACGATTACTTCAAAAGACGGTGAAGTGTTGTTCTGTGTACAGACCATCCAGATTATGGACTACCTGTAAATACGATGGAACTCCCAGAATATTATTACATTCAAAATTCTGACAAAAATACATATGTTCGTTCCGACGAACAGCAGAACTAGATTCCTCTCTCTGTCTCCACTCTTAATATTTCTTCTTTCAAATCAGTCTTCTGTCTTCTGTCTTTTTGATGCCATTTATTACAATGCCATGGAGATTTCAATACCATATCAAATGATTGTTGTGTATTTTCTGATTTATGGAGCAAATCAACAAGGATTTCTGTAAAAAAGAAAGTTTGTTAACCAGAGAAATGCTGTAATGATCTAAGATGGATGCCGGTTTTCACTGGAGATTTATTTGTTGGTGAGGAGTGAAAGAGTTAAGGTACTATTGCAGAAGTAGATTTACTGGAACTTTATGACTCAGATGGTCCAATTGAGCACGCATTTGATAATGTCCCATATTCTAAAGTAAAGTAGCCTTTATTGTCATTCAGACCTTGCCGTCTGAACAAAATTTCATTGCCTTGCAGTCCTACATATAGTAAAAATGACAAAAACACACAATAAACACAAATTAACATTCACCACAGTGAGTTCACCAGGCACTTCCTCACTGTGATGGAAGGCATAAGCCGTTGTCTCTCCCTTCTTATTCTCCTAATGCCCTTCAAATTCTTTAGGATGGTTACTACTTAGGGCAACTTTGTCATAATCAAGCCGCTTGGTAATGATGTCTTACTGCATGCAGATCTCAGTAGGTGTCGTGCCCTGGTGTGGATGCTTCCTGACCTGTCCCGCTGAGTTACTCCAGCATTTTGTGTCTATCTACAATGTAAATCAAGTTTGTATTGTCAACACAATTAAACATTGCCTGCAGTAAAATTAATTCAAGATTTCACAACTTAAACCAGAGGGAACAGAGAAATTACAATTCCAGATGTGAGCTGGTCATCGGTTCATTGCTGATTACGTTCTTTCCTGTCAAGCTGTTGCAATCGTGGCTCCATGTCAAAACACCATGAACGTAGTTATCATATCGTCATGAGCTTTTCGATTCTCATCATAGAGTGATGTATAATGATTAGCTCTAACCTTGACTCAGTGTTCACCGCTTACAAATATCATTCACAAAGTCAATGGCACAAGGCTAGAGTTGCAAGCGTGGAATTCTAGGCTGATGCTCAAGTTTAAATCTGAGGAGAAAACCCACATGGTCACAGCGAGAATGTACAAACTCTGTACACACAGCACCTGTAGTCAGGATCGATCTGTGGTCTCTGTCACTGTAAGGCAGCACTGCACCACTTTCCATGGGATGAGGGATGAGGGCTGGGACCTCTGCTGTTTGTTAGATATGTTAATGCCTGGATTCAGAACCGCTCCCTGTGCAGTTCCGAATAAATTTCAAGATCCTTCTTTATATCTACAAAGCCCTTAACGGGCTTGCCCCCACCTACATCAAAATTCTGCTTACCCACCACACCACCTCCAGGTCCCTCAGATCGGCCGACTTGGGGTTACTGAACCCGTGGTCTAGGCATAAGCTCAGGGGCGACCGGGCCTTTGCGGTTGCAGCTCCTAGACTGTGGAACAGCATCCCTCTTCCCATCAGAACTACCCCCTCCATCGACTCCTTTAAGTCGAGACTTAAAACTCATCTTTACTCTCAAGCCTTTCTTGACGTCCTCTGAGGGAGGGCTATATGTATGTATTTACGTATGTACTTAATCTATGAACCAATGTTGTATAACGTTAGTACCTCCACCAATGTAAAGCACTTTGGCCAACGACAGTTGTTTTAAAAAATATATAAATAAAAGTGATTTGACTTGACTTGACTTGACTTGGATGTAAATGTAGATGGGTTGGTATGTATGTCTGCTGATGACACCAACATTGGAGGAGCAGTAGACAATGAAAACGGTTGTTAAAAGATCAGCTGCAGAAATGGGCAGAGAATTGGCAGATGGAAGCTAACCCCAGTAAGTGTAAGGTAATGCACTTTGGGAGGTTGAATGTAAGGGGTATGTATACAGTTAATGGCAAGACCATTAACAGTTGATGTGCAGAGGGATCTTGGAGTCCACGTTCATAGCTCACTGAACGTGGCAGCACAAATAGAGTGGTAAAGAAGGCGTATGGAATGCTTGTCTTCATTGCTAGGGGCATTGAATATATGAGCCAGGAAGTCATGAACCAGCTCTATGGGACTTTGTTTGGGCCGCATTTGGAATATTGTGTGCAGCTCTGGTTGTCCCATTACAGGGAAGATGTGGAGGTCTTGGTGAGGGTGCAGAAGAGGTTTAACAGATTGCTGCCTAGATTCGAAAGTTTCAACTAAAGGGAGAAGTTGGATAAACTTGGATTGCTTTCTCTGGAATGTCAGAGATTGAGGGAGATAATAGAAGTTTCTAAAATTATGTGAGGCATAAATAGTGCCGACAGTCAGAATCATTTTCCCAGTGTGGAAATGTTCAACATTAGAGGGTGTAGCTAGTGGTAATGAGGGCCTGGGACGCATTGCCAAGGGTGGTGGTGGAGGCAGATATGAGAGTGGTGTTCAAGAGGCTTTTAGATAGGCACTCAGATGAATAGAGGGATATGGATCATGTGGAGGCAGATGCGATCAGTTTAACTTGGCATCCTGGTCAGCAGAAACATTGTGGGCTGAATGGCCTATTCCTGTGCTGTGCTGTTCTATGTTCTGTGTATGGACTGATGAGGTGCCATAAAGTGAAGAAGTTCTTGACACTATTTTGTAATGAGCTTCTCAGTTATTTCCATCAACATGGTGATTAGATTATTTTTGTTATATAATAATAATAATGCATTTTATTTGTGGCGCCTTTCTGGACACCCAAGGACACCTTACAAAAGTTGACAGAAGAGAAAAAAAAAGATATAGTCGGAGAAAAATAAATAATAAGGACATCATCAATACACAAATTAAAGATAGAAATCGTTCCAAAGACACAAAATCAAAAAATCAAAAAACACAATGTGAAAAGAGAGCAGCGGCAGCTAAAGCGCGCCAGCGTCCACTCTCCCTTCCAACAACCATCTTGGACACAGACTAACATGTTAACTTACACACAAAAAAATCATCCCCCCACAATGGTTACCACTGTGGGGGAAGGCACAATGTCCAGTCCCCATCCCAAGTTCACCCAAAATCAGGCCTATTGAGGCCTCCGCTATTGCCTCTACGGAGGCCCGATGTTCCTGGCCGTTCTGGCCGGGTGTTGTTGCCCCGGCGTCAGGAGAGTCCTCTCAGCGGCTGGGCCACCTGGAACGGCCGCTTACTAGCAGGGGATTGTCGGCTTCCGAAGCCGACAAGGCCGCGCCGGGTTGGAGCTCCCAGGCTCCCGATGTTAAGGTCGGCGCCGCCCGCTCCGCTCCACAGACCCGCAGCCCGGAGGTGTTGATCTCGGCGGTCACATCTCACCGGAGCTCCAGCGCGTCGATCCAACGCGGCGACCCAGGCAAGGCATCGCCCGCTCCGCTCCGCTCCGCGATATAAGGCTCTGGCTTCTATTCAAGACATCCCAGTCTCTAAATGATAAGATCCAGTTATAATTTTGAGAAAAATAGACAAATATAGACAATAGACAATAGGTGCAGGAGTAGGCCATTTGGCCCTTCGAGCCTGCATCGCCATTCAATGTGATCTTGGCTGATCATCCCCAATCAGTACCCCATTCCTGACTTCTCCCCATATCCCCTGACTCTGCTGTCTTTAAGAGCCCCTATCTAGCTCTCTCTTGAAAGTATTCTTTAAATTCTCTTTAAATTCATTTGCAGGATAAATGACTCTAAAAATGTGATTATTGTGGCCTTGTCAAACATAAGGGTTAGCACTACACGCTACGAATCCCAGCTGTGGAGACACTGGTATTGTTGTTTCGCTGTAGGACATTGATCATTCTTTTAATCTGGATTTCTAACTCATGTATTGTGTTTTTTTTATATATAATTTATGATGCGTGTCCAAATCCTTAACAATCTTCTATGTTTCAATGAGATTCCCTCTCATCCTTCTAAACTCCAGGGTGTACAAGCCCAGCTGCTCCATTCTCTCAGCATATGACAGTCCCGCCATCCCGGGAATTAACCTTGTAAACCTACGCTGCACTCCCTCAATAGCAAGGATGTCCTTCCTCAAATTAGGGGACAAAAACTCAAGAGTTCAAGAGTTCAAGAGAGTTTTATAGTCATGGGTCCCTGATAGGACAATGAAATTCTTGCTTTGCTTTAGCACACCAAAACATAGTAGGCAAGAATACTGAACAGATCAGTGTGTCCATATACTATTGCATAACTATATACACACATGAATAATTAAACTAATAAAGTGCAAATAAACAGATTATTGGCTATTAATGTTCAGAGTTTTGTCCGAGCCAAGATTAATAGCCTGATGGCTGTGGGTAAGTAACTGTTCCTGAACCTGGTCGTTGCAGTCTTCAGGCTCCTGTACCTGCCTGAAGGTAGTGGGGAGATGAGTGTGTGGGTCCTTGATGATGCTGCCAGCCTTTTTGAGGCAGCGACTGTGATAGATCCCCTCGATGGACGGGAGGTCAGAGCCGATGATTGGCTGGGCAGTGTTTACCACTTTTTATAGTCTTTTTCGCTCCAGGGCGCTCAAGTTGCTGAACCAAGCCACGATGCAACCGGTCAGCATGCTCTCGACTGTGCACCTGTAGAAGTTAGAGAGAGTCCTCCTTGACATACCGACTCTCCATAATCTTCTCAGGAAGTAGAGGCGCTGATGAGCTTTCTTTATGATTGCATCAGTGTTCTCGGACCAGGAAAGATCTTCAGAGATGTGCACGCCCAGGAATTTGAAGCTCTTGACCCTTTCAACCATCGACCCGTTGATATAAACAGGGCTGTGGGTCCCCATCCTACCCCTTCCAAAGTCCACAATCAGTTCCTTGGTTTTGCTGGTGTTGAGGGCCTGGTTATTGTGCTGGCACCATTTGGTCAGTCGGTCGATCTCACTTCTGTACTCTGATTCGTCCCCATCAGTGATACGTCCCACAACAGTGGTATCGTCAGCGAACTTGATGATGGAGTTCGCACTATGACTGGCTACGCAGTCATGAGTATAGAGTGAGTAGAGCAGGGGGCTGAGCACGCAGCCTTGAGGTGCTCCCGTGCTATTTGTTATCGAGTCTGACACATTTCCTCCAATACGAACTAACTGTGATCTGTGAATGAGGAAGTCGAGGATCCAATTGCAGAGGGATGCACAGAGGCCCAGTTCTGCGAGTTTGATAACCAGCTTGGAGGGGATGATTGTATTAAATCAATGAATAACAGCCTGACATATGAGTTTTTGTTGTCCAAGTGGTCCAGAGCGGAGTGGAGGGCCAGCGAGATCGCATCCACCGTTGATCTGTTGTGGCGGTAAGCGAACTGCAGAGAGTCCAGGTTTTTGTCGAGGTAGGAGTTGATTTGTGCCATGATCAACCTCTCAAAGCACTTCATCACCACAGACAATAATGCCACTCGTCGATAGTCATTGAGGCACGTCACCTTGCTCTTCTTGGTATAATTGATGCCCTTTTAAAGCAGGTGGGAACCTCAGGTACTCAGAAGTGAGAGGTTGAAAATGTCCATAAAAACTACAGCCAGTTGGTCCACACAGGTTTTTAGCACATGACCAGGTACAAAATACTCCAGGCGTAGTCCCACTAGGGCTCTGTACAACCGCAGAAAGACCTCTTTGCTCCTATATTCGATTCCCCTTGTAATAAAGACCAACATTCCATTCGCTTTCTTCACTGCCTGCTGTACCTGCATGCTTACTTTCATAGACTGATGTACACGGACCCCCAGATCCTGTTGTACTTCCCCTTTTCCCAACCTGACGCCATTCAGATAGTAATCTGCCTTACTGTTTTTGCTACAAAAGTGGATAACCTCACATTTATCCGCATTAAAATTCATCTGCCATGCATCTGCCCACTCCCCCAACCTGTCAGTCACCCTGCATTCTCATAACATCCTCCTCACAGTTCACACTGCCACCCAGCTTTGTGTCGTCTGCAAATTTGCAAATATTACTTTGAATCTCTTCATCCAAATCATTGCTGTATATTGTAAATAGCTGTGGTCCCAGCACCGAGCCTTGTGGTACCCCGCTAGTCACTGCCTGCCATTCTGAAAGGGACCCGTTAATCCCTACTCTTTGTTTCCTGTCTGCCAACCACTTCTCTATCCATCAGCACTCTACCCCCAATAGCATGTGCCCTAATTTTGCCCAAGTGGGGCCTTAGCAAATGCTTTCTGAAAGTCCAGGTACACTACATCAACTGGCTCTCCTTGTCCATTTTCCTATTTACATCTTCAAAAACATCCAGAAGATTAGTCAAGCATGATTTCCCCTTCATAAATCCATGCTGACTCGGACCGATCCTGTTACTGCTATCTAAATGTTCAGCTATCTCATTTTTTATAATTGACTCCAGCATCTTCCCCACCACTGATGTCAGGCTAACTGGTCTATAATTTCCTGTTTTCTCTCTCCCACCTTTCTTAAAAAGTGAGATAACATTAGCAACCTTCCAATCCACAGGAACTGATCCTGAGTCTATAGAACATTGGAAAATTATCACCATGGCTCATTAACCTAGAGGTCCTTTATCAAATCCGTTTCATTACATAAAACTAAATCCAGAATTGCCTTCTCCCTGGTAGGCTGCAATACAAGCTGTTCTAAGAATCGATCACGAAGGCACTCTGCAAAGTCCCTTTCTTGGGGTCCAGTACCAACCTGATTTTCCCAGTCTACCTGCATGTTGAAATCCCCCATAACAACCACAGCATTACCTTTGCTACATGCCAATTTTAACTCCTGATTGACCTTGCATCCTATGTCCAGGCTACTGTTTGGGAGCCTGTAGATTGGTCCCATTTGGGTCTTTTTACCCTTACAATTCCTTAGTTCTATCCATACTGACTCCACATCTCCTGTTTCAATGTCACCCCTTGCAAGGGACTGAATTTCATTCCTCACCAACAGAGCAACCCCACCCCCTCTGCCCACCTGTCTGTCTTTTTCGATAGGAGGTATACCCTTGAATATTCAGTTCCCAGCCCTGGCCCTCTTGCAGCCATGTCTCAGTAATTCCCACAACAACATACTCGCCAGTTTCTAACTGAGCCTCAAGCTCGTCCACCTTATTCCTTATACTTCACGCATTCATATACAGCACTTTGACCTCCGTATTCACTTCCCCCCTCGCACCGCTCACAATTGGCTCTGACCTTACTCTGTTGTCCATTCTCGAGCTTTCCTTCCCATTAATTTGAGAATCTTTTGTAATTTATCCTGTAGTCACTTCCCCTTCAACTCCATCTTTATACTCCCAATTTGTCAATCCCTCGTCCCCACTATTTAGTTTAAACCCACACGTGTAGCCCTAGCAAACCTGCCTGCCAGAATTTGCACATAACGTTAATACCTATTTCTGCACTGTAGCTGAAGCCCTCTCAGAGATTCAACAAACACCTTTCAGCGGGTAGTGATATGTAAAAATTGCATCGTTTGGACCATCAATTCTTCGTAAAATTTCAATACTTTGTTGACAATAATTAAAATGAGCCTATCCATGAGTATTGTTGCTCTGCTTTGGAATGAGACTTTGATTATTAACCAGCCTGTTCCTCATCTCCATTCTCCATATTGTATGGGAAAAACAACATACTGTAATGCGGCTTTTTCACGGGGCGACTTGACGCAAGATGTAACCAGAGTGAAGTGGTCGTGGTCTAGCACGATATCACACGATATAACGGGGTGTAGATAAAGAGTTCCCACGGTACTCGGCATTTCTGTTATTTGTGCGAGTGACTTGTCCGTCTCCCGAGCTTTCCCGTTAAATCTTGAATGAACATTGTGAAGTGTTGTTAAATCATCACATGGCACAAATGATGTCACTTTTTTTTCACACACTATAAATATCCTCCCTTGGTTGAATTGGCTCATTTGGAGACATGTTTTACTGTGTATGTGGGAGACACAGATGGACTGAGCACAGTACCTCGGTCTTACTGTGTGTGGGAGAGGGGGAGAAAGAGACGTACACTCACAGAGGCAGAGTCTCTCAGCCTGTGTAAGAGGGAGGGAGGGAGAGAGAGAGAGAGGCACACACAAGGTGGATGTGAAATCTCACCTGCCTGTTTCAGTGACAGACACCCGCCGCCAGTAAATGAAGACTGTAAAACTGGGACCCTGGTTCTGGACTCCCCCAACATCAGGAACATTCTTCCTGCATCTAGCCTGTCCAATCCCGTAGATACTGATTAGACCGGTATCTATTTATTTACTTTATTGATGATTTCAATTAAATATTGGGAACATCAGGCCGCAAACGTTATTTCTTGAGTGTTAGTGCTGGACTTTGACTCGACCTTCCTAGTTAGCTGGCGCCTGAGACTGAGCCAAGCAATGTCCAGACCTGACTTCAACACAAAGTGATGGAGGAACTCAAAGGGTCAGGCTCGTCCAACGCTCTGTGTTTTGCTCGTGATTCCTGCATCTGCAGTTCCTCGTGTCTACAGACCAGAGTTGCCACTTGACTCCGAGATGACCATCACAGAGCATGCGGAAGATAGACACGAAATGCTGGAGTAACACAGCGGGACGGGCAGCATTTCTGGAGACCCTTCTTCAGAGTCTCATCCCGAAACGTCACCCATTCCTTTTATCCAGATGCTGCCCGTCCAGTATTTTATGTCTGTCTCCAGTATTACTGTGTCTATCATCGGCACAAACCAACATCTACAGTTCTTCCCGACACATTAGAGGATACCGTCTCGCCATCACTCTGATTACCCGCTTCATTTCCATAACGTTGCCACCTCTCTTTACTTTGCTTACTGAAGCCTGATCCTTGTCACACCCAGTGCTCTATCGCCCAGCCTCTCATCTTTCAATCGGGTTCGGCCAGGAAGGAACTGCAGATGCTGGATTAAAACGAAGATAGACACAACATGTAGCTCAGCAGGACAAGCAGCATATCAGAAGGGTCTCGACCCGAAATGTCACCCATTCCTTCTCCCCAGAGATGCTGCCTGCCGTCGAGTTACTCCAGCATTCTCTTTAAACCAGCATCTGCTGTTCCTTCCGACACATGCACAAGAAATAGGCCGCTTTTCGGGCCGAAACGTTGCCTATTTCCTTCGTTCCATAGATGCTGCTGCACCCGCTGAGTTTCTCCAGCATTTGTGTGTGTGGGTGGGAGTTGGGGGGGGGGGATTCGAATCGGAACCCTTCTTCAGACATCCTAATCGGAATTGAGTCTGAAGATGTGTCTCGTCCCGAAACATCACCTATTTTTCTCCAGAGATGCAGCTTGACTCGCTGAGTTACTCCAGCGTTTTGTGTCTGTCTTCGATTGAAACCAGCATGTGCAGTTCACTCCTTACACGGGTCTCTGGAGAACATTGATTGGTAGCGTTCCGGTCCCTGCTTCGGAAAGGCATCGATCGCTAGTTGGCGAGGACTCCGAGCTGTATCTCTCAAAGAAGTACATGTGAAAAATTTCTCACGGACCCTAAAAATGCGGGACCTTTCAGTAAAGTCCCTTTTAAAGATTCTTGAATCTCATTAACATAACTCATGAATAAGTTGATGTCCATATGTGGATGCAAATCTTTATTTTTTAAATTCAATCCCACAGAAGACAATTTTTACTCACCTTCTGTCCCCTCTGTCCAGCTTCCGGGTTCACCGTTCGCAGGAGTTCCCACGGTAATCGCAAGAGTTATTACGGATATCGCACGGATATCGCACTGGCCACTACGTTCATATAAAGTTGCAATGCTCAACCACAAGTGTACAAGTCACTCTTGGAGAAATTCAAACTTGCTTGAATTTTCTCCCGAGTCACCAAGTTACACGATTACTTGCCGTTAGCGCCACGGTGGTCCACGGTGGTCCACGAATGCCGTACTGTTATCGCACGAGGTTCCCACGATGTTAAACTCTGGTTAACTCTTGCGTCAAGTCGCCCCGTGAAAAAGCCCCATAAGACCATCACAGGACAGTGGCTTTGCTGCATCATCATGAATGAGAAGTCGTGAACTTGTGAATTCAGCAATAACTGCTGTGACTGCCAAAATATAGCTTTGTGTGTCTTTTCCAGTTCCATGTTGCTTTATGAGTATGCAACTCACGTAAAAGCTCCAAGCAGTGTTCAAAAATTGGAGGAAATGTCCACTGTGGCTGAACATTTTGTAGGCTTTCAAACTGTTTGGATGAAGTGTATTCTTAAGAACAAGAAGACAGATTATTATCTGAAAGGTGTCAGATTAGGAAAAGGGAAGGTGCAACGAGACCTGGGTGTCCTGGGAGGTCCTACTGCAGTTGTACAGGGCCCTGGTGAGACCGCACCTCCAGTATTGTGTGCAGTTTTGGTCTCCTAGTTTGAGGAAGGACATTCTTGCTATTGAGGGAGTGCAGCATAGGTTCACCAGGTTACTTCCCTGGGATGGCGGGACTGACATATAATGAAAGAATGGGTCGACTGGACTTATATTCACTGGAATTTAGAAGGATGAGATGGAATCTTATAGAAACATATAAAATTATTACGGGATTGGACAGGCTAGATGCAAGAAAAATGTTCCTGATGTTGGGGGAGTCCAGAACCAGGGATCACAGTTTAAGAATAAGGGGTAGACCATTTAGGACTGAGATGAAGAAATACTTTTTCACCCAGAGATTGTGAATTTGTGGAATTCTTGTGAATGCCACAGAAGGCAGTGGAGGCCAATTCACTGGATGTGTGCAAGAGAGAATTAGATTTAGCTCTTAGGGCTAACGGAATCAAGGGATATGGGGGGAAAGCAGGAATGGGATACTGATTCTGGATGATCAACCAGATAATCTTGAATGGTGGTGCTAGCTTGAAGAGCCGAATGGCCTACTCCTGCACGTATTTTCTATGTTTCACTATTCTTGTCAGTCTTCAACCTTGTCTCAAATGGATGGAGTCCCTCAGTGTCTGAGGCATGACTAAAGTTCATTACTCCTGATGCAATAAAATGATGCATAGAAACATAGAAACATAGAAATTAGGTGCAGGAGTAGGCCATTCGGCCCTTTGAGCCTGCACCGCCATTCAATATGATCATGGCTGATCATCCAACTCAGTATCCCGTACCTGCCTTCTCTCCATACCCTCTGATCCCCTTAGCCACAAGGGCCACATCTAACTCCCTCTTAAATATAGCCAATGAACTGGCCTCGACTACCCTCTGTGGCAGGGAGTTCCAGAGATTCACCACTCTCTGTGTGAAAAAAGTTCTTCTCATCTCGGTTTTAAAGGATTTCCCCCTTATCCTTAAGCTGTGACCCCTTGTCCTGGACTTCCCCAACATCGGGAGCAATCTTCCTGCATCTAGCCTGTCCAACCCCTTAAGAATTTTGTAAGTTTCTATAAGATCCCCTCTCAATCTCCTAAATTCTAGAGAGTATAAACCAAGTCTATCCAGTCTTTCTTCATAAGACAGTCCTGACATCCCAGGAATCAGTCTGGTGAACCTTCTCTGCACTCCCTCTATGGCAATAATGTCCTTCCTCAGATTTGGAGACCAAAACTGTACGCAATACTCCAGGTGTGGTCTCACCAAGACCCTGTACAACTGCAGTAGAACCTCCCTGCTCCTGTACTCAAATCCTTTTGCTATGAAAGCTAACATACCATTCGCTTTCTTCACTGCCTGCTGCACCTGCATGCCCACTTTCAATGACTGGTGTACCATGACACCCAGGTCTCGCTGCATCTCCCCTTTTCCTAGTCGGCTACCATTTAGATAATAGTCTGCTTTCCTGTTTTTGCCACCAAAATGGATAACCTCACATTTATCCACATTATACTGCATCTGCCAAACATTTGCCCACTCACCCAGCCTATCCAAGTCACCTTGCAGTCTCCTAGCATCCTCCTCACAGCTAACACTGCCCCCCAGCTTAGTGTCGTCCGCAAACTTGGAGATATTGCCTTCAATTCCCTCATCCAGATCATTAATATATATTGTAAATAGCTGGGGTCCCAGCACTGAGCCTTGCGGTACCCCACTAGTCACTGCCTGCCATTGTGAAAAGGACCCGTTTACTCCTACTCTTTGCTTCCTGTTTGCCAGCCAGTTCTCTATCCACATCAATACTGAACCCCCAATGCCGTGTGCTTTAAGTTTGTAAACTAATCTCTTATGTGGGACCTTGTCGAAAGCCTTCTGGAAGTCCAGATACACCACATCCACTGGTTCTCCCCTATCCACTCTACTAGTTACATCCTCGAAAAATTCTATAAGATTCATCAGACATGATTTACCTTTTGTAAATCCATGCTGACTTTGTCCAATGATTTCACCACTTTCCAAATGTGCTGCTATCCCATCTTTAATAACTGACTCTAGCAGTTTCCCCACTACCGATGTTAGACTAACTGGTCTGTAATTCCCCGTTTTCTCTTTCCCCGTTTCCAACTGTTCTGCTATGTTTAGCTTGTTGAAGTACACCATCTAGATTTTCCTTGTGTTTAGTTTAGTTTATCGTCATATGTAGAAAGGTGCAGTATGCTCTGGGAAATATTGGAGTTGATTTCATTCCAGATGATGGTCCAAGATGTGTTTTATTCTTCAGTACTCTTTTATGCATCTGTCTAACTTGATCTTGGGGCTTGTTAAGGATTGGAGAGATATGTCATCCTCCTATCTGATCAAGAAAAGAATCAATTAGAAGTAAGATAAATCTGCCTACCATTGCGTCTCCTTTGATCATGACCTTATAACCTAATGGCATCACCTGATTTCACATGGAATGAATGGAACATACGTTCATAGGTTATAGGAGCAGAATTAGGCCATTCGGTTCATCAAGTCTACTCCACCATTCAATCATTGCTGATCTATCTTTCCCCCTCAACCCCATACTCCTGCCTTCTCGCCATAACCCCTGACACCCGTACTAATTAAGTAGCCCAGCCCTATCAGAGAACTCAGCCAGTTCAATAGAAGCTTCCCCCTCTAGTACCTTTAGCTCTTTTTCAACCATTTCCTTTTTTCTGTAACATAAAGGTCAAGCTTTGGGGAACCACTCGCCTTCATGTCAATAATAATAATAATAACAATAATAATAATTTGTTTATGGGGACAGTGCATATTAATGAACATTTGCATGTAAATATGCGAGATTGTAGCCAATCAGTAGCTAATTTCCGTCTCTAGTCCGTCAAAGTCAATCTGACCGTTATGACTTTGAATGCTCTCAAATACATCAGGAAACAACTCAGATGCTGGTCAAGAAAGCTGGCACAAATGGACTTGCTCTTTCCCAATTCAACTTTATGTTTCATCACCTTTTCAGATTGTAACTCTGATTCAATCCCTAAGTTTTTTGTTTTTTTTTATATTTTATTTTATTAGAAGTAAGTACAGTCATATGGCACCAAAGTGCCTAATATATATTTTTATAATACATTTTATGTACAACTTCTTTTTTTTTTTTTGTTACATTGAAAAAAGATTAGAATAAGAAAAAGAAGTTAGATAGTAAAGGATAGAAAGATGTGAAATATATAGTGTGTGAAAAAAGAAAACGAGTAAATGAAGAAAGTTGAGAGAGAAAATAGAGAAAAGAAAATAAAATAAAAAAGAAAAGGAGATCATTATTTATAATCTTGACCAACCCTCGTCCAATCCTGAAACTGTTATTTTTTACAATTGTGTTGCACCATATGATTCCAAAAAAACGACGAATGGAGACCAACTCGTTATGAATTGGTCTGATTTATCCATTAGGAGGAATCGCATTTCCTCAAGATGAGCGGTGTCCAACATACTTGCAATCCACATTTTAAGCGTTGGTATTGATGTACCCTTCCAAAATTTAAGAATTAAGTTTTTTGCTATTATTAAACCATAGTTAAGGAATAGATTTTGAGATGTGTTCAATTTATTCCCATCTTCCATTACACCAAATATAATCGTTTCAGTATTAGGTTCCATTTTCAATCCCTAAGTTAACCAGAAGAGGGAGGGTTACTTCACTTTCACAATTTCTCATTCTACTTTCACACTTACATCGCTTTAACCCCTTTCCCAATGTGCTTCACACTTCCCAATATTTTCTCCCTCCCATAAATATTAATTTGAATTAAATTAAAAAGTTAATTCTTAATTAAGGTTGAATTAATAGTAAAATACTAAAAGTAGTATTCAATTTAATTAATTAATTGTTATTAATTTAATAACTATAGACAATAGGTGCAGGAGTAGGCCATTCGGCCCTTAGAGCCAGCACCGCCATTCAATTTGATCATGGCTGATCATGCCCAATCAGTACCCCGTTCCTGCCTTCTCCCCATATCCACTGACTCCGCTATCTTTAAGAGCCCTATCAAGCTCTCTCTTGAAAGTATCCAGAGAACCGGCCTCCACCGCCCTATGAGGCAAAGAATCCCATACTCACAACTCTCTGCGTGAAAAAGTGTTTCTTCATCTCCATTCTAAATGGCTTACCCCTTATTCTTAAACTGTGGCCCCTGGTTCTGGACTCCCCCAACATCGGGAACATGATTCCTGCCTCTAGCGTGTCCAAACCCTTAATAATCTTATATGTTTCAATAAAATCCCCTCCCATCCTTCTAAACTCCAGAGTGTACAAGCCCAGCAGCTCTATTCTCTCCGCATATGACAACCCCGCTATCCCGGGAATTAACCTTGTAAACCTACGCTGCACTCCCTCAATAGCAAGAATGTCTTTCCTCAAATTTGGAGACCAAAACTGCTCACAATACTACAGGTGTGGTCTCACTAGGGCCCTGTACAACTACAGAAGGACCTCTTTGCTCCTATACTCAACTCCTCTTGTTATGAAGGCCAACATGCCATTCGCTTTCTTCACTGCCTGCTGAACCTGCATGTTTACTTTCATTGTTTTTAAGAAGGAACTGCAGATGCTGGAATTTGAAGAAGAAACTGCAGACACTGGAATTGTCTGAAGAAGGGTTTCGGCCCGAAACGTTGCCTATTTCCTTCGCTCCATAGATGCTGCTGCACCTGCTGAGTTTCTCTAGCACTTTTGTCTACCTGCTTACTTTCATTGACTGATGAACAAGGACCCCCAGATCCCGTTGTACTTCCCCTTTTCCCAATTTGGCACCATTTAGATAATAATCTGCCTTCCTGTTTTTGCTACCAAAGTGGATAACCTCACATTTATCCACTTTAAACTGCATCTGCCATGCATCTGCCTACTCACCCCTGTCCATGTCACCCTGCATTCTCATAGCGTCCTCCTCATAGTTCACACTGCCACCCAGTATTAATTAATTAATTAATTAATTAGTCGTCTAATTTATTTACAAAAAGTATTAAAGAATGTGAATTTGACCTCCTGCTCAACAAGGCAGTGGGGGATCAAAGTGTTGAATTGCCCCATAAATCCACACAGGTCCTAAACTGGCTGCCCAAGGTCAGCCATTGATTGTGCCTCAGCCGATCTATTGGCAGCAATTCTTCCACACAATTACTTTTTGTTCACCAAGAATGTTGTCACTGTGATATGCTCCTGCCTGCATGCACAACTCACATCTCAATCAGGGTGGATTGCACTGCCTGGGTCTCTTTTCAGGGAACACACACTGATACACCAACTGAAGAAGTCTTCAATTGGAAAAATACTTACATCTTCAGTCCTATTGATAGAAAGAAGCAAAACAAAAGTGCACAGTGTCTCATCGCCATGGCAGTCTTCTGCTTCCAACCTGCCATCTTTATTAGTGGGAAGACAACCCATTCCCACCTACAGCTGTGAATTGTACACATCTGTGCTCATTATCCTGCAAGAAGTGAAGACGTCATATGCTAACCGTTTACTTCAAAACCGTTTCTGGATATGGCGTTGCAAGCAAGGTGAACACTTGTGGCCCATCATTGTTTACCTCTGAGAAAATGGCACTGTGGCATCTGCTTGAACCATTTTCGTTTTTGTTGATAAGAGCATGGTTCTCTTGAGGAGAGAGGTATCGGTCAGAGGCGGAAGTAGGGGGTGGGACTGAGGATAGAGCACGGTGATTGGAGGAGCAAAGCGGAACTTGAATCGGCCCGTTCGTGGGGCTTTTCATTGCCCGGCCCGACGCAGCTTAAAATCGGCCGCGGGATCTTCCACCGCCCCGCTGTCAAATTGCTGCGTCGAGGCGAACGAGGTTCCCGATGTTGAAGCCCCCGCCGGGCGATGAAAGTGCCCTCCAACCATGGGCGGAAATCCTGGGGGGGGGGGGCGGGGTGGAGGGGGCTCGTCCCCTCCATGCTTGAGAGGTGGGGGACAATCCCCCCCATGTTTTGTAATCCGGACTTTATCAGACGCTTTCTAAGGGCTGAATCGGCCCGATCGCTGGGCCTTTCGGCGCCCGGCGCAGTTTAAAATCAAACTGCTGCATCAGGGCGATCGAGGCTCCCGATGTTGAAGCCCCCTCCGGCCAATGAAAGACCCCACAAACGGGCCGATTGAAGCCCCACGGTTCTGGGCGGACTAAACTGCTGTTGCTGGAGTTCGGAGTCGGTCACCTGCCAGGTCATTGGTTGGAAGTTTCCTGATGTTGGGGGAGTCCAAAACTAGGGGCCACAGTTTAAGAAAAAGGGGTAGGCCATTTAGGACATAAATGAGGAAAAGCTTTTTCAGAGAGTTGTGAGTCTGTGGAATTCTCTGCCACAGAAGGCAGTGGAGGCCAATTCACTGGATGTTTTCAAGGGAGAGTTAGATATAGCTCTTAGGACTAATGGAATCAATGGATATGGGGAAAACGCAGGAACGGAGTACTGATTTTGGATGATGAGCCATGGTCATATTGAATGGTGGAGCTGGCTCGAAGGGCCGATTGGTCCACTCCTGAACCTACTTTCTATGTTTCCATTCTATAGCTGCTATTGTGATTCTATTGTGATTCTATTGTGATTCCAGGATGGTGTGTGGCTCCCTAGTGCTAGACTCCTGGATACCTTTGAGCAGCTGCAGAACATTCGCAAGGGTGAGGTAGAGTGAGCAGTCAGAGTTGTTGTGCAGGTCGGTACCAAAGACATAAGTAGGAAAAGGTATGATGTCCTGCAGAGTAAACATAGTGGGTAAGGGAAGAGGTTAAAAAATAGGATCTTGATGATGGTAATCTCTGGATTACTCCCAGTGTTACGTACTGGTGAAGGCAGGAATAGAAGGATAGGCCAGACAAATGCATGGCAGCTTCGGTTTGAAGATGTCACCAAGAGGATTGATGAGGGCAAGGCAGAGAAGATCGTCTATACGGTAGGCCAGTTAGATTACAGGGAATCCAAGGTGAGGTAGGAAATTGGATTTAAAATGTGCTTGTACGAAGAAGTCAAAGGGTGGTTGTGGAGGGGTTGTTAGTCTGATAGGAGGCCTGTGACCAATGGAGTGCTGCAGGGATCGGTTATCATTGATAATACATTTGTAGGGGACACCAATAGGGGGGGGGGGGACAAGGAATAACAAATTTAACTCTGGTAAGCATCAGGTGTTGCCATATCAAACCTGGGCAGGACTTGCACAGTAAATGGTAGATCCCTGGTGAGTGTCGCTGAACAGAGAGATCGGGAATACAGGTGCATGGTTTCCTGAGACGCGTCAGGTGGACAGCATAATGAATGAATGAATGAATGAATACGTTTATTGGCCAAGTATTCACATACAAGGAATTTGCCTTGGTGCTCCGCCTGCAAGTGGCAACATGACATGCAGTGACAGTTAGGAATGACACATAAAACATTAAACATTAATAATAAAACATTATCGATTAAACATGTGAATTAAATAGAATACCAGAGCAAAAGGAGGTTACAGATTTTTGGTGCAGAAGGCAATGCTTGCCTTCATTGAGAAGAGTATAGAGTACTCTATCTGCACAGCTCATGGGTGACTACTATGTGCAGTTCTGGAGTCCCAGCTGTAGGAAAAATGACATTACCTTGGAAAGGCTGCAGAAGAGATTCAGCATATTGTTGCCTGGTCTTGCGGTCTTGCGTTATTGGGAGCGGTTGGATAAGTTGGGACTTTTTTTCTTTGGAGCATAGGAGGCTGAGAGGTGCGCACAGTCAGATTCGGAATAGCTTTTTTCTCTCCATTATCAGGCTTCTGAACAGGCCTTCCATAAGCTGGGGTACTGTTCAATTCACCTCTGTCCTATTGAGACTGTCTAAGGAACTGATGTGCTACAATCTACTACAATGCTGAGAACTAAATCCTGCTCTCTGTATCTTCCCCGTTGTTCTATCTGTCGTAATTGAGTTCGAATTAAATGTATCGATGCATGGAATACGTGATCTGTTTGGATAGCATGCAAAACAAAGCTTTTCACTGTACCTCGGTGCATGTGCCAATAGCAAACCCTAACCTAAACTAACCTAACCTTATTGAGGTGTACCAGATCATGAGGGCGTGGATAAAGTCTTTTTCCCATAGTATAGGATTCATAAACTCAAGGGCATAGGCTTAGAGTGAGAATAGAGATATTTAAGAGGAATTTAAACAGTAGGGGAATTGAGAACGAGCTCATAGATATAAGGGGTGTGGCGGAAGATTTGATAGGAACCTGTAACTTATTTACACAATAGGTGGTGGATATATGGAATGAGTTGCTGGAGCAGGTAGTTGAGGTAGGTACTATCATAACTTTTAAGAGACATTTGTACAAGTACATGGATATGATAGCAAAGGCTTAGATGGTTATGGGCCAACTGTGGACAGGTGGGACTAGTATAGATGGGGCATGTTGGTCGGCGTGAACAAGTTGAGTCGAAGGGCCTGTTTCCATGCTGTATGACTTTATGACTCTAATTTAGGGACAACCATTTTACTCAAAGGGCAGTCGATATCTGGAATGAGCTTCTGAAGGAAGCTACAGAAATGGATACTGTTGTGACTTTTAGAAGACAGGTGGACAGATATATGGAAGGGGAGGGTTTAGAGGGCTACAGGCCAAATGCAGGCATATGGGACAAACACAGTGTGCCAAATTAATCAGCATGGACAAGGTGGGCTGAAGGACCTGTTTTTGTGCTGTACAGCTCCATCACACTGTGCCTCTATGAGGTGATCTTGGACACAGCAGAAATCTCTGTGAATGAGACTTGGGAAGCTCACACTGATGTCTGAAATATATATATTTGTGGCAGTGCAAACTCTTTGCAAATCTTTGAAAAAATTCCCATAAAAATGTCAAGAAAATTCAGTAGAAGTTGTGGGGATGGGAGTGGGGGGTGGGGTGAAATCAGTGAAATGTACAATATAAAAGGTATAAAACAGAGGTGCATACTAGAATAAAAAAACAGACAAAGTGCTGGAGTAAATCTGCAGGTCAGGAAGCATCTCTGGAGAACAGGGATAGGTGACGTTTCAGGGGTTGCGACCCTTCTTCAGACTAACACTGCTTGGCCACACTAGAATGTTTTAGCAGCAAATCATGATTCACGTGTTCAATGGTTACCCAGCCTGGTTAAGTAAAAGTTTTAAGGTGTGGTTGGCTGATGGGTGTAATACAATTTTCATTCGTGAGAAGTAAAACTGCAACCCTGATTGCAGTTTCAGCGTTTCTGAAATTAAAGCTTTGAGTCGCAACCAAGTGACAGGAAACGCTGCATTTCCTCGTTCATACTTTAGAGTCTATCATTCCTTCCAACAAACATCTTCAACGTGGGTCAGTAATTTTGCTGGATAACAAAGGAACAACAATTTTTTGATTGTTTGTAAGAAAAGTAAGTTCTATTTGCTAGTAGTGATTCTGCATTTAAATAGACAAACTTAAATATATTATTAATACAGATTATTAACATGAATGTGAGAGAAATGATTCTTGATTTTGTGCATTGGTCCCAATGACTGAAATACGCTGTGGGTATCATTTATATTTAATAATGTTTCTGGCTAAAATAAATTAATTTTGAGCCCAGTGAAAGTAACTTGCATCAATGAGTTAATTCTGATATAAGAGAGACTGACAGATGTCGGTTTGTTTCTAGTTTACTGAAAACTGAGTGAAACAATGAGTACAACGGAGATGCTGACTAACTACAGCGATTACGATTACAACTACGATACCAATGCTCCCTGTGCCATGGGATCTGCAAAGAACTTCGGTCAATTCCTCTTGCCAGTGCTCTACTCACTGGTGTTTTTGTTCGGGCTCCCAGGAAACGCTCTAGTGTTATGGATTTTCGGAAGATACCGGCGGCCAAGGACCATGACAGACATTTGCCTTCTCAATTTGGCAATATCGGATTTACTTTTTGTAATATCACTTCCTTTCTGGGCATATTTTGTTGCAAATCAATGGATTTTCGGAGATGCCTTCTGTAAGATTATTAATGCCTTTTATGTGCTGGGTTATTACGGCAGCATGATGTTCATAACCCTGATAAGTGTAGACCGTTACTTGGCAATTGTTCATGCTGTGTTTTCCATCAGGAGAAGGAATATTGTACATGGTCTTATTTCAAGCTTAGTCATGTGGTGCTTAGCTATTCTAGCATCACTTCCCTCTCTGATATTTACCCAAGTTATCTCCATGGAAGGAAGATATGTTTGCCATTTCTTTTCTCCAAATAATAACTGGAGACTTTTTACCATTTTCAGAGACAATGCATTGGGTTTTTTAGTGCCGTTGGTTATAATATTTTTCTGTTACTTAAATATAGTTATAACCCTGCTTAAGAACAGAAGTAAAAAGAAGCACAGGGCTATAAAAGTTATACTTATTGTAGTGATTTCTTTTTTTGTATGCTGGACACCACATAATATAGTGATGTTACTAATGTCTTTGAAAAATCTGCAAGTTTTAAGTGGCTGTGATATCAACTTGAGGCTGTCTATTGCTCAGCAGATAACTGAATCTTTCACATTTGTACACTGCTGTTTGAACCCAATTATCTATGCATTTGTGGGTCAAAATTTCAGGTCAGATATCCGCAGACTGTTTCATTTGCCTTCAACATGTGGACTTAAAGCATATAACAAAGATCAGTTCACTTCTCGTGAGGTTATTTCCAGTGACAATAAATCGTCCTCTGTAATGTAGTCCAGTGTTCATATGTTTTTTTACAATCAATGTACATATGCTCTTTTTTAATGCTATTTTTAAAATTTGTACAAAACGTAAACTGTGTCTAAATATAAAGCAATCTGCACATCCAGTTCAGGATTTGTGTCTTTTTTTTTCATTGTGATTACTCAAGTCAAATTAAACCAGTCCTAAGGCTGCTATCATCAGTGGGATTCCTTCGGTGCTGCACCTGTCCTACGTTGCTCTGAGTACTGATGACAAGGTTAACGTTCTTACACGATGGTTATACATTTACATGGGAACCAAGAGCCGCAAATGGAGGACAGGAACTAATAAATGCACCGGGAATTCAAGAGAAACTCATTTTAATTTTAGAACGAAGATAGACACAAAAAGCTGGAGTAACTCAATGGGTCAGACAGCATCTCTGGAGAAAAGGAATAGGTTACGATTAGGGTTGAGACCCTTCTTCAGGCTGAGAGTCAGGGGCTTTCTGTTTAAATTAGTTTAGTTTATTGTCATGTGTACCGAGGTACAGTGAAACGTTTTTGTTGCGTGCTAACCACTCAGCAGAAAGACAATACATGATTACACACGAGCCATTCAGTGTACAGATACAAGATAAGAGAATAACGTTTTGTGCAAGATAAAACCAGTAAAGTCCAATCAAAGATAGTCCGAGGGTCAGGACTGCTCTCTAGTTGTGGTAGGATGGTTCATTTATCAGCTTGTGGTGGTAATCGGAGCCTGACAGTTGAAACAAACGGCATGAATGTATTTAGGGGAAAGTCAGACAAGGGAGAAAGGAATAGAGGAATATGCTGAAAATTATAGATTTACAGTATGGTTGGTCGGGTTGTGACTAATTTAACGTGAAACAGTTGTGCACTTACCAGACTGAATAACTAGTTTCGGCACTGTAAATACATACTCTGCAATTGTTGTAGCAATTACACATTTTACAATGTCATCTTTATGATCAAGACCCATAAATATATGCTGCTATTTCATAAATCCATGACTAAGTGACAGCTGAATAAGGGAATTACACTCAGAGCAAGTATGAGACAAACCCAAGTTCTGCACAAGGTCTAGATTCCAATGTTAATTTAGACCACACTTGTCCCTACTACAATACTGCAACATAGATTAATCTCTATTCAATCAGATGCTTGCGTGGAACTGAGTTGCCTACTGTCTCACAGTATGCCTACAGCCTAGTAAGTAAACTTACTTTGTGTTCCACCGTATTTATTCAGTTACTTTCCTACAGACTCCATTTCTCTTTTGATTTTTCTTTTTTGATTTCAATTTTGGATTTCTACTCCTCTTGTCGTGAGATTTCTCCGCCACTGTTTCTGTCCTGAGGGATATAATAGAATAGTAATTAAGTGACTAGAAAAGCAACCAAGACATTAATTTAAATTCTATCATGCACTTGATGAATTCAAATTGTAGTTGCTCTGCTAGTTTCTTAAGGATCTCCATCTTTTACCACTGTTCTTACTCGGACTCATATCCAGATTTCCAATTTGATTTCCACTGAACATCAGATCCTCATTCCTAACATGAAGTAGTCACTGTCCCCTGATCTTCTACCCCTCAGGATTATCACTCTGCTTGCAAATGTGCCATGATGATTTCCAGTTCCTCTTGTTGTATTTTGTTTCGGATATATAGGACTGATATCGGCACGCTCTGCTAATTGTGATACAGTATGTCTTACAGGATCTTTCAAACCTCTCTACAATCTCTACAATTCAGTCTTCACGTCACTCATCCATTGAGGTCAGAGCTTGATTCAGTCCATTTAATCACTGTTAATATCCAATGCTTTGGAAATGCAAGTCCTTCTCCACATCTTGATCTAGCCTCACCTCCTGCAGAAATAAGATCTGTATCAGAAAAAACTTCCAACGGTCAAAATCTCAAATAAAACCACAGTCGGCATTTGTGGTTGGAGAAATATCATAGTTTTGCATCAGAAGAAAAACAGTAAGAAATCAATCATATCTCAAGTTGCAGACAAGGGGGAGAAATTGAAAGGACAAGGTGAATGTCTGTCATTGAAATTATTACACGGCAGCACCCTTTGCTGAAGCTTTTGATCGTGTACCTGTCGTTTCCTGTAATGGTACATCATCTTGAAACTCCCTTGAATCTGACTTTCTCACATTTCCCAAACAAATTAATTAGTTGCTCCACAGGATTGCAAATATTCCAGTTTCACTGAAAATGCTACATTGAATGTCTCGCTGAAAGTCACCACTCATGCACTCATAATGAACAGTCTTTCACTCTGGGACATTTAGTCCCTGGTCTAATTCTCTGACTTGCGTGCCACCTTTCTATGCAGGCTCATGTCGCAACATGTGATGACCTCTTGTGAAACTCCAGTAATGAACAGCTTCTTCCCTATTGTTCCACTGGCATCATGAAGCAATATCTTGTTCGCGTGCTGCCCTCAACAAGTAGGCAAGTGCCTATATCTTGCTGGTCCTCACTGCAAATCCCTCACATTTTCTGAAAGTTATTAATGTCACTGAGGTACATTCTTTATTGATATTACCAATTTGGAATATAATTTAGACGTAGAATAGAAATTGGACATCACCTCGGCCATACTGTAGGTGTACAATGCCATAACATGGCTCAACCTCAAGGAAATGAAGGTCTTTGGCGATTGCACATCAGGTAGCATTCGGATGGCAGCATCAAATCTGCTGATCAGAAGGCTGGGTTTTTCCTCAAACATTCTTTCCTTTCTGAGACACTTTTAAAAGCTGCATTCAGTGAAGTATAAATATTGTTGCCAATCCAGTGGAAGGAAAGCAGAGTCGAAGACCCTTCCTTTCCACTTTCCACAAAGGGTAGGGTGAGTTGCTGAAAGTTTCCAGAATTCACTAGTATTTAGCTGGATTGGATTTTCCCTGCGTTTTGTGGATAAGATATACCTGGGTAACTTACCATATTCTTTAGTAAATATAAGTCTTCTAATTGCACTGGGAAAGGTTGAGTAGAAATATTCCTAATTCTGATGGCAAACCTTCAGTACTACATTTACAAAGTAATCTTTGCTGTATCCAACACCATTAGTCATTCCTTGATTTCATGTGGATTGAATTGAATTGGCTGGAAACTGGTTTCTGTAGGTAGGAATTTCAGATGGAACCCAAAACAAATCATCTAGACAACATTTTTGGCTGATTCTGGTTCTGAATGGTTCATCCATGTATTCAGCACTCATATCTTCAGCCCCAACATTATTGAGAATGGGCGTATTATTGGAGTCTCCTTTTCTAATTAGCTGTCTAATAATCCACCATTATTCATGTCCAGATATTCAATGGTCCAATGCTGCTTTTATTGTCACACGCGCAAAGTACAAACACACAGTGAAATTCTTACAAACGGTCAAGTCGAGTATTGCCATAAGCACATCCCCGATTAGCAAATTATACAGAAATAGTCATCTGAGCCCGCATGCAAGAGGCACCATGTGTTGGTGCCATCTTCAAAGCCCAGTCCGTGCTCTCCTTCATTGGATGTATGGATCGAACCGACGTCCTCTCCTTGCCCATCCACCTTTGTTCCCTCGTGGAGCCTCCCGCAGCCGACCTGAAGAGTGTGGTAAGGCAGATGTCAGTTTCCTCTCCTCTCCTACTGGCCTCTCTCCTCACCCATCATGTCCATCATTGTCACTGGCTCCATCCTCTCTGTGGGACGGGCAGGGGCTGGTTTGGTGGGTTTACCCTGCCAGGTCGCAGTCTGCCTGGTCCTACGAGCAGGGGACCAGCCACCCCCTGCAGGCGATGGTTTGCTGGGTCTTGCGGTTGGCCGGGGGGGACTGGCTCGGTGGCTACCCCCTGTAGGCCGCGGTTGGTCAGGTCTTGCATTTGGCTGCGGGCGACTGGCTCTATAGTTCCCCCCGTTGGCCACGACACTCTATGAGCTTCAGCCACGCTTGGTAGGTGTGGTGAAATTGCAGAGCTTTTAGCTGAGATCTAATGTATGCTATTTTTGCTGTTTAGCCTACACGTCTTTCTGTGTTACAGCCTCACTATGTAAGCATTACATTATTTGTAGGTATGTCTGGTAGTGTCCTGGTATGTATTTCAACACCTCTCAATGACCCGGGGTTGATCTCCTGGCTTGATTATAATGGTAGAGTGAGGGACATGCCAGGCCGTGAGCTGATAAGATCGTGGAAGTGTGCATGTACCATTGCTGCTAACTGTACAAAACACCTCAAAGACACCCAATTTGAACTGCCAGATCAGTTCTAAATCTACCACATTTAGTACAATCTTAGCACCATATAACATAATCTACTGCATCCGCTGCTCTAGATGTCAGCTAATTTACATCGGTGAGACCAAGCGTAGGTTGGGCGACCGTTTCGCCGAACACCTCCGCTCAGTCCGCCTTAACCTACTTGACCTCCCGGTGGCTCAGCACTTCAACTCCCCCTCCCATTCCCAATCCGACCTCTCTGTCCTGGGTCTCCTCCATTGCCAGAGTGAGCAACAGCGGAAATTGGAGGAACAGCACCTCATATTCCGTCTGGGGTCCTTGCGCCCTTATGGCATCAACATTGAATTCCCCCAATTTGGCTAGCCTGTGCTGTCCCCTCCCCTTCCTTCACCCTCTAGCTGTCTCCTCCCACCCTCCCATCCGCCCGCCCTCGGGCTCCTCCTCCTCCCCTTTTTCCTTCTTTCTTTCCCCACCCCCCATCAGTCTGAAGAAGGGTTTCGGCCCGAAACGTCGCCTATTTCCTTCGCTCCATAGATGCTGCTGCACCCGCTGAGTTCCTCCAGCAATTTTGTGTACCTACCATATAACACAATGTATGTTTAGTTTAAAGAGCTGTTTTGTTGCGTTTGAAGTGAACTCAGCTTTAGAAGTGAACTCAGTGTGAAGATGGAACACCACCAGAAGTGTGCAACTGGCACTTCTACCGATACTATCACAGATAATCCGAGTTACCTTTGTGTGCATGCGTTTGAATAGGTCAATCCCTCATGTTGGATTACTCATGATCGAACTCAGACAATGTCTGGCAGCTCTCTCCAGTGCTACTCTTTATGACGAATGTGAAAATCCCCCACCCATTGTACATTCTGTGCTCTTGGCTTTTCAGTGTTTCTTCCAAGTATTGTTAAACATGGAAGAGATGAAACATGATTCATCAGCTGATAGAGGACAGTGTGTGATGGTCAGGAGGGGGTTTCCATGCCCATGTTTGTCCTAATACTTCATCATGTTTGCAGCCAATGCTGGGGATTACTGCTTTCTGCCTGTGTAGCCCTGTGTAGCCCTGTGTAGCCCTGTGTGGCCCTTCTAATGAGTCTGTCCTGACATTGGGACAGGGTTTGTGATGGAGGACTCTGGCACATTATCTGTAGCATATGATTCTATGTATTTGTGGTGCCTAAAAGTAATTATGCAACTGAGTCATAATTGTGGTGGTTACATAGAGATCTAGTAAAGATGGCAGATATCCTCTGCCCCAACTCCCCAGAGGGCATCGATCATATAACCATATAACAATTACAACACGGAAACAGGCCATCTCGGCCCTACAAGTCCGTGCCGAACAACTTTTTTCCCTTAGTCCCACCTGCCTGCACTCATACCATAACCCTCCATTCCCTTCTCATCCATATGCCTATCCAATTTATTTTTAAATGATACCAACGAACCTGCCTCCACCACTTCCACTGGAAGCTCATTCCACACCGCTACCACTCTCTGAGTAAAGAAGTTCCCCCTCATGTTACCCCTAAACTTCTGTCCCTTAATTCTGAAGTCATGTCCTCTTGTTTGAATCTTCCCTATTCTCAAAGGGAAAAGCTGATCCACATCAACTCTGTCTATCCCTCTCATCATTTTAAAGACCTCTATCAAGTCCCCCCTTAACCTTCTGCGCTCCAGAGAATAAAGACCTAACTTATTCAACCTTTCTCTGTAACTTAGTTGTTGAAACCCAGGCAACATTCTAGTAAATCTCCTCTGTACGCTCTCTATTTTGTTGACATCCTTCCTATAATTGGGCGACCAAAATTGTACACCATACTCCAGATTTGGTCTCACCAATGCCTTGTACAATTTTAACATTACATCCCAGCTTCTATACTCAATGCTCTGATTTATAAAGGCTAGCATACCAAAAGCTTTCTTTACCACCCTATCTATATGAGATTCCACCTTCAAGGAACTATGCACGGTTATTCCCAGATCCCTCTGTTCAACTGTATTCTTCAATTCCCTACCATTTACCATGTATGTCCTATTTTGATTTGTCCTGCTAAGGTGTAGCACCTCACATTTATCAGCATTAAACTCCATCTGCCATCTTTCAGCCCATTCTTCCAAATGGCCTAAATCACTCTGTAGCTTATCTCCGTGGCTTATAACAGCAGCTGCTATAAAAATTGTTTTTGTGGCTATTGCTACCAATGACGAGCCAGTGTTTTAATTCCAGATTATTAACTGCTCAAATTTCACAACTACCATGGTGGGATTCTTAATTCAGGTGTCTAGATTATAAATCCAAACCTTAATATTACTAAAGAGTAGTATCATATCTCTAGTTTATCTCTCCCCTGACTCTGAAGGAGGATCTCGACCTGAAATGTCACCTATTTCTTTTCTCCAGAGATGCTGCCTGACCCGCTGAGTTCCTCCAGCATTTTTGTCTATCCTCAATATTACTAGCAGAGTCAGGGGATGTGGGGAAAAAGCAGGAACAGGATACTGATTGGGGATGATCAGCCGTGATCACATTGAATGGCGCTGCTGGCTCGAAGGGCCGAATGGCCTTCTCCTGCACCTATTGTCTATACTAGATTGAATCAATTGATTAGCCACTGCCGTATTCCTATATGAAAAAACATTAGAATTGTACTGAGTGAATCATCAAACTACATTTTTTGCAGAAATCCAAGGTTTCTACAGCTCAAGAAAGCTAACAATTCTGAAATCGTATTTATTAAATCTCACACCAGCAAACACTGTCAAACAGGTCCCGAAAATCATGGACTATTCTCTGAGTGAAAAGGCTATCCTGAGATCTCTCTTAAATCTCTCCCCTCTCACCTTAAGCCTATGGCCTCCAGTTTTTGAATCCTCCACCCCAGAAAAATGACTGTGAACATTCACCTTATCCATGCCTCTAAGATAATGTACACCCCAACAAGGTCACCCCTCATCCTCTATTGCCGAAAAGAAAAATATCCCAGCCTCTCCAACTTCTCTGTATAACGTAAAGGGCCTGTCCCACTTAGGCGATTTTTTAGGTGACTACAGGTGACTAGGCTGTTGCCACATGGTCGTCGGGGTGTCGCCTGTATGGTCATGATTAGTCTCCTCAGTCGCCCAATGTAGCGTCTTTCTGGTCACCGCTGGATTTTCAAAATTTTGGAGACAGTCAGCGACAGTGGGTTCGACGCCAATGAGCATAGCTTGACTTCTCCAGACATAAGTGCTGTCGTAGTTGTCGCCAGGTTAACGTAGGTTGTCTCCAGGTGACGTAGGTTGTCGCCGGTGCTGACTTTGGGTTTTTTGTTGTTGTTAAAGTAATGATTCTATTTCAAATTTTATGTCGAAAGGGGGGGTCCAGTCGCCAGTTTTTCGGCAACCTGCTACGACTATGACGTCGTCGGCAGTCGCCTAAAAATAACTTGTGGGACAGGCATTGCAGCCATCTTTAGCTTATACTTGCTTAGGGGGCTAGTCCCCTTCTGTTTCCTTTAACATCCTGGTGCTTCTCTTCTCCACTCATTCCAATTTAATGACATATGCCCAATAGCTGCATGAACTGCACACAGTACACCAAGCGTGATCTTACTAAGCTGCATCATGATGTCCCAACTTTTGTTCTCAATACCTTTCCCAATAAAGGCAAGCATGCCAAACACCTTCAAAATCTCACTATCCACCTGGCATGTTACAGGTTACATTTACATTTAAGGAACCATGCACCTGTAATCCCAGATCTCTCTGTTCTGAAACACTCTCCACGCCTCTATGATTTACTGTATAAGCCCTGCTTTTTCACACACAGATGTGCAACATCTCACACTTGTCAAATTAAAATTCCATTTGCTATTCCTTGGCCCACCTACCCAACTGATCTAATTGTTATCAACTTAGATAATACTGTCTACTACACCACATATATTGGTGTGATCTTCAAAATTACTACATTGTCAATCAAATTATTAATGTGTATAACAGATTACCATGTGGAACCTTGCAAAGGCCTTATTAAAATGCATATAAACAATGTCCACACTGCCCTGCCTTCATCAATCCTATTTGTGACCTCTTCAACAAACTCTATGTGATTTGTGAAACCTTCTTCAACTCAGAATAGTTGGCCGATAATACTAGAGATAAAATTGGTTTCAGGCACAAGTAATAACATAATTAGCATTTCTTTCCCTGCATTTGTTTGACCCTTTCTTCTACTTGTCTCTAATATTGTGACATATCCACTAAGCCTCTATTGATGTAGCTGCAGAATAGCTATAAAGCTACAGCGTACTCACAATAGGCTTTATTAGCGGCAGTCTTTCAAGCCACTTGAGCCACTGCCTCATGTTCTCTTTTTCAGTGTTTCACTTGGGTGTCCCTAGTTTCCACCTACATCTCAAAGATATGCAGGTCGGTCAGTGAATTGGCCACTGGAAACTGCCCATAGTGTGAAGGAGAGTGATAGATTTTATAGGAGTTGATGAGATTGTGTGGAGCGTAAATGGTTGATTGGTGGTTGTACTTGGTGCACAGAAGGAGCTGTTTCCATGTTGCATTTCTTTGACGTTCCATTCAGCCGTTATTCCATTGTAACAAAAAACACCATCAAAACCGAAATGTTCACGCAGATAAAAATGTCAGAGCGCACAAACATCTAAACCACATTTCTATTCTGTTTATCAGGTGCTATATCTGTGCTGTTCTGGCAGCATAAAATATGTTGCTGTTGATAATGAGAGGATTTAGTCAAAGAAATTATGTGTCGAGAGTGTAAAATCATGTTTATTTGTCAAATGTACTGGAGTCATGAAATTCCTACTTGCTGCAGCTTTACGGGCACGTTAGTTGGAAAAGCAACAAGAGCAAAATACTATAATTTTTCAGTTATTCTAACTAGACTTCACTGGTCTTTCTAACTGCCCTGGACTACCATTTCAGAGGCAATCACATTGTTGGTCTGGAATTCTATATGGCTCAGTCCTTATAAGGGCAGATTACATTTTGTGACGATCATTAGTGAATCTGGCAGTGCCCTCCATAATGTTTGAGACAAAGACCCATCATTTATTTGTTTGCCTTTGTACTCCACAATTTGAGATTTGTAATAGAAAAAAAATCACATGTGGTTAAAGTGCACATTGTCAGATTTTAATAAAGGCCATTTTTATACATTTTGGTTTCACCATGTAGAAATTACAGCAGTGTTTATGCATAGTCCCCCCATTTCAGAGCATCATAATGTTTGGGATACAGCAATGTCATGTAAATTCAAGTAGTCATGTTTAGTATTTTGTTGCATATCCTTTGCACGCAATGCCTGCTTGAAGTGTGTGATTCATGGACATCACCAGTTGCTGGGTGTCTTCTCTGGTGATGCTCTGCCAGGCCTGTATTACAGCCATCTTAGCTTATGCTTGTTTTGGGGGCTAGTCCCCTTCAGTTTTCTCTTCAGCATATAAAAGGCAGGCTCAATTGGGTTCAGATCAGGTGATCGACTTGGCCACTCAAGAATTTACCATTTTTTTACTTTGAAAAACTCATTTGTTTCTTTAGCAGTATGTTTGGGATCATTGTCTTGCTGAAAAATGAACCGCCGGCCAATGAGTTTTGAGGCATTTTGTTTGAACTTGAGCAAATAGGATGTGTCTATACATTTCAGAATTCATTATGCTACTACCATTAGCAGTTGTATCATCAATGAAGATAAGTGAGCCAGTACCTTCAGCAGCCATACATGCCCAGGCCATAACACCCCCACCACCGTGTTTCACAGATGAGGTGGTGTGCTTTGGATCTTGGGCAGTTCCTTCTCTCCTCTATACTTTGCTCTTGCCATCACTCTGATATAAGTTAATCTTCATCTCATCTGTCCACAAGACTATTTTCCAGAACTGAGGTTGCTCTTTTAAGTACTTCTTGGCAAACTGTAACCTGGCCATCCTATTTTTGCGACTATACAGTGGCTTGCATCTTGCTGTGTAGCCTCTGTATTTCTGTTCATGAAGTCTTCTGCAGACAGTGGTCATTGACAAATCCACACCTGACTCATGAAGAGTGTTTCTGATCTGTCAGACAGATGTTTGGGGATTTTTCATTATTATAGAGAGAATTCTTCTGTCTTCAACTATGGTCTTTCTTGACCTGCCAGTCCTTTTGCGATTAGTAAGCTCACCAGTGCTCTTTTTCTTCTTAATGATGTTCAAAACAGTTGATTTTTGTAAGCCTAAGGTTTGGCTGATGTCTCTAACAGTTTTATTCTTGTTTCTCAGTCTCACAATGGCTTCTTTGACTTTCATTGGCACAACGTCGGTCCTCATGTTGATAAAAGTTTCCAAAGGTGATGGAAAGACTGGAGGAAAGACTAGGTGCTGAGAGATCTTATACCTGCATTAAGGAGGCGTGTAAATACACCTGAGCAATTACAAATGCCTGTGAAGCCATGTGTCCCAAACATTATGGTGCCCTGAAATGGGGGTCTATGTATAAACACAGCTGTAATTTCTACATGGTGAAACCAAAATGTATAAAAATGGCCTTTAATAAAATCTGACAATGTGCACTTTGACCACATGTGATTTTATATTTTATAAATCTCAAATTGTGTACAGAGGCAAATAAATAAATGATGGGAATTTGTCCCAAATATTATGGAGGGGTCTGTACAATATGTTGATAGTTTTCATGCCTACCATTGCTGACATTTTTTGTTACAGATTTATGTAAGTGAATTAAAAATGTTAGTCTGCTGTTATGTTTGTTCAATCCAGTTATTAGTTAAGTAGATTAACCAAAAAAATACCTTCTCATTGATACACTCATTGATTGAATGCAAGTCTTGGAATGATCCACTGAATGGCATCTTAACCGAAATATTTTAATTGAAAAAAAATCCAAAGTATATTTTATGTTTTAGTAAGTTTTCTGGTTTCACTCCTAAATATTCTGTTCTCATTTCAGAGACAATATTCTTGTATTTTCCCCCAGTCAAATATTTTTGCTTTCTTTGTAATTGCTTCTGTCTGTTTAAAGATGAACAATTCCACTTCCCCTTGCAATCGTGCAAATCTTTTCCTCTGGCTGAATACTGTACCTTTCTTCATTAATGACAATGACAAATTAGCTGTACAATGTAGTCTTTGAGATTAATGCATAACCTTCAATCAAATAGTTATTGAATTCTCATTGTAGTTCATGTATAGGTTCATCCATTAACATTTTGGTCAGTGACTAATTAATTTCTTACCACATTAAACTTTTCTTTTTTTTAACTTTGCATTTTTTAAATTTCAAGCAGTAGCTTGTTTTTTACCTTCTCCCTTTGAAACCTAAAATTAAATTTGATCGTGTTACCTTTACTATTTGCATAATGATCTCATATCATGAGATAGTTGACTAATTTTGGTTTATTGTTTACCACTAAATGCAGAACTATGTACCCATCAGATCTCAAGAATACATTTTAGGAAACAATTAGAATTGAGTCAGTTCTACTTAAAGTCCTTTCCAGTGTCCGACCATCCACAATTCCCCACAGTACTTGTTCGTATTATCAATACAGTTCATCCATTCTCCTTCCATTATTCTGACCCTCCTAAAGAAATGGTTGGGTTTCAATCATGCACAATTAAAATGAAGCCAGTGGTGTGACTTTTTTCTCCACCAGCTGAGCAGGATAGTATTAAATATAAGGTACACAAAAATGCTGGAGAAACTCAGCGGGTGCAGCAGCATCTATGGAGCGAAGGAAATAGGCAACGTTTCCGGCCGAAACCCTTCTTCAGAATAATAGTATTAAATATAATAGTATTAAATATAATAGCATTAAATATAATTGTTTTTAAATACTAAGATCAAGAAAAATTATACAAATCAGGTTTAGTTTAGTTTAGAAATACAGCAAGGAAACCTTGCCGTGCCGATCAGCGATCCTGACTATGGGTGCTGTCTGTATGGAGTATGCACGTTCTCCCTGTGACCTACATGGGGTTTCTCCAGGAGCACTGGTTTCCTCCCAGATTCCAAAGACCGGCAGGTTTGTGTGTGTTGGATAGTGTTCCTCTATTCCTACTGCTTTGGCTTTACATATCTTCTTCTTCTTCTTGCGTATGGCGTGCACAGCCTAAAGTTGTAAGACAACTTGTTCTGTTTGATCTTTTGTTTGTGCACGGCAGGTTGATTGCATTCGTTGAAACAGGGTGGACCACGTGAAGGTTGCAATCTCCCACCCCCCGCTTTACACATCAAAAATGAACAACTTCCTCAAAGTTGCCTCTTCCACTTTTTCTCAGTACAAAGGAAGAGTGAATTTGGGAAATCCATTTCACCAATTAAAATTTTAATTATTCCAATTCATTCCAACTGGCAAGAGAAATCTGGAGCAGCAAAAAGCAAATGTTGATACCAAACAAACCTATTTCAACATAAATGACAGTGTAGTTACTACTGGGCTGGCCAATACTGTCACATAAATAATGATGACTGTCTCACAAAGTAAGCTTATCATTCATGTTGAGATATTCTATACAGAAGCAATGTCAATTTCAGTCAGGTTTTCTTAATTTGGGGGAGAGGGGGTCAATCTTTTGCAGTGCAAGGGGCAAAAATATTGCAGGGCTTCAACATCTACTGTTGTCACCATGTGTGCCTGTGTTACAGGCAGGTACAGGATACTGAGTTGGATGATCAGCCATGATCATATTGAATGGCGGTGCAGGCTCAAAGGGCCGAATGGCCTACTCCTGCACCTATTTTCTATGTTTATATGTTAATCCTAGCCAAATTGAAGAGGCTAGGACCCTAAAATTGAGTAAAGGTTTCTGGGCTGCTAGGCCATTTGGTCAATTTAAAAGTACTTTGTGTAGAAATGGGACAAGCTGCAGAATGGTGCCAGTTTGTCTAGAGCCTAGATCAGAGCTGCAGGAAGAGAATGGGAACATCTGCAGACCCTGACAAATAGGTGCAAAATGCATAGAAAGGATTGGATGAATGCAAACCAGACATACACATTATAAATAATGTAGCAAAGCTTTACTGTTCTGTTGATTGGATTAAGCATTGAGCCTTGTCTGGTTTCTTGCATATCAGGGCACATGTTGTGATGTTACAGTACATGTATTAGCTACTGTATTATTGGGTTAGGGAAATGTCTGTCATGTATGGGGTTAATCGATATCTGTAATTGGATTGTAAAGAGACCACCCCCATGTGGTTCGGCCCCTCAAAGTCCAGGAACCGATAAAAAGTCTGCTGCCATGAGGAAGCAGTTCCTCATGAGGTCCTGCTTCGATCTTCAACGAGAGCGCTTAGGACAGCGTGACCTTCTGGAGTGTTTCTGTTTGAGCGAGGCCAAGAGAGCTTGATCAGGCAGATACGAGGGTCAAACCCGCGGTGGTTAGGTATAGTCGTTGGAACTGTAATTGTGTTTTGTCAAAATAAAGTTTAGATGCGCAAGTGCTTGATTCAGTGATTTTTGACTAGACTGGAGGAAGCTTAGAACGAGCTATTTACACCCGTGCTGCCTGATCAGTGGCCATGAGATACAAATGTGGCTATGATGTGGTGCCCCGATCTATTATCACCATTTATACAAATACAAATCAACCTGCAGGATTGTAGGTTAATTGGTCTTTATAAATTGCCTCTAGTATCTAGGGAAAGGATAATATAGAAATAGTGTGAACAGGTTCACGGGTTCATGGTTGGTGTGGATTGGGTGGGCCAAAGCACGTTTCTATGCTAAATCTCTGAACTAAAGTAAACAAACCTGAACCCAATACATTTATTGCAAACAGTTTTAAGAGCTTTCCAGTGCTTTTATTACAATGCCTCCCCCATTGAACAATCATTATATAGCTGCCTCTGAAAAAGGGTCCCGACCCGAAATGTCACCTATCTGTGTTCTCCAGAGATGCAGCCTGACCCGTTACTCCAGCACTTTGTGGGGGTTTTTATGATTACATAGTTTAATATTACTAATCTGGTGCTATAGCTGAGTGGTTCCCTGAGGCAGAAAAAGGAAGAACATAAGTTGCGTTGCTGTCTCTCTGGAGAATGCACATCAGTTGGTTTTATCTCAAGGTTTCAGTTCGTTCACCATTTTCAACCTGCTCATAGACATATTTCTGCAGTTAAGCAGAAAGATTGCAGGTGATAAATAAGGAAGCTTCTGGAAAGAGATGCCATCTACAATTAATCTATTCTTCAGTTGGACATTCAAAATAAGCTAATCAATAAACGGAGAAGATTGAAGTGAATCAGTATAGATATCCATAAAACATACGATTGATCATATTTTATTTTCCATTTACAGTACAATCATCAATAAAGCTGTAAGCACCCTGATTTTCTCCAAAGTCTGTATTAAATCAAAGATCAGTCTTAATGAAGAAGAACCAGTAATAACTGGTGTCTGGAATCACCCCAAAGCAAGTTTCCTTTCTCAGGATTTTGCCCCCTCCCCCAGAATTATCTTAATGGCTGTCGTGGGCTCTTTGGTACCGTCACCAATTTTGGGCAAAAAGGGAAAGATTTTTGCCTGTGCGTGCAATTCATTTCTTAATCTTTAAAAAAAAATCTTTATTTATTTCACCAATGTGGCCAAGATGGCTTGCGTTTGCAATGCTTATTATTTACCATCAACTTGAATTTGCAAAGCAAGAAGCAAAAAGAGTAGTAGCTTCTGTTGAAAAGCTTAATTTTCAGCATTTCTCCACACACACTGGCCCGTCACATTAGAAGAAACATATTAAACTTTTAGTTCAATTATGCTAAGAATATTTTCTGAAAAGGTAATTGTGCATGTTGGTAAGAGCATTGGTAGCATTTAGGATAGGCGTGTCGACAAATTCCACAGCACATGCCATACTTAGCTCTCCTATGCATGGTGCCTTTTCCAGCTCCAATACTGTGATGTTGTTAACTGCAGAGGTACTGAGAATATGAGCAGGAACATACAGAGTGATTTGGGGACCTTTAACTGGCCAATAACGACCCAGGTTGAAGCCATTGATCCACACTTGACCCTGCAGACAGAGGGAAGAATTATTGCAAACTTCATAATTAGTGACCTCATTAACAATGAACAGAAGATTCTTGGTATATTTTCCTCCAGCTATTTAATAAGGACTGTCCATCATGTCCCTGTTAACAATGACACTGCTACAACGTTACAGAAGTACATCTTCTTTATAAGTACATCTGCTATTTTTTATCATATTCTCTACATATCATTTGTAAAAACTCCAAGCTTCCCAGTTAACACTATTTACATGAGTGTTCAGTAATGTGACATTCTCACCTCAAGCCAGAAGCTCATACGTCATAGGAGCAGAATTAGGCCATTCATTCATGGCTGATCTGTCTTTCCCTCTCAACCCCATTCTTCTGCCTTCTCCCCATAACCCCTTACACCCAAGTAATGGGCTCAAGCCGCTCTTGGACCTGAGGGTCCAATACTACAATCAGTGCTGAAAGAACATGTCCCTTTTGCAGGTGTCATTATTCTGACATAACAGCATCCTTCTGCTTACTTTGATGAACGAAATATAGCACTTTGTGAATGTAAGCAGCTCCGCTCTCCCACCACCTTTGCTCACATCTGTCTTCTTTAACACAACACATTATCTGATGTTTTAAATCCTGGAGTAATGGCGAGAATACTCACTACTGTATTTGGCAACACTTCAACAATGATTAGACTTACTTATTTCATTGCAATCATGGAAAGAGTACATTAATATGAATCTTTTGTATGTTTACATTGGTCAGGGCGTTGAGTATAAGAGTCAGCCATGTAGAAATGTTGTCAGGCCACATTTGGAGTACTATGTAGTTTTGGTTGCAACGTTACAGGAAGGCCTTGTTTCTAGGGTGGAAATGTCATATACTAGCGGGATAGCTGTAAGGTGAAAGGGAGAAAGGTTACAGGAGATTTATGATTCTAGTTTTTTTTTACACCAAAGTGGCCTATCAATGTGCTATCAATGTGGAATGTGCTATAAAGGGAAGTGATGGAAGCAGATTCAATAAGAATGCTTCACAGGCATTTAGACCAATACATAAACAGGCAGGGAATGGAGGGATATAAACAGGCAAATACAAAGTTTAAATTAGCTTCATGATCAGGACAGACCTCGTGGGTCAAAGGGCCTGCTCCTGTGCTGCAATGTTCTATGTTGGCGTTTCCTGTGGTGCAACCGTGGGGTGGAAACAAAACTTTGCTTATTTTGACCTGTTACTACAGGCGTGCTTCAACCTGAACTTTTGGATGACATTAAGTTTACAGGGATTAAGCTGGACCAAGCCCAATGTCATCAGCAGTTAATCAGGTCAGAAGAGAACTGGGCATTACTCTAGTGATGCAAACAGGCAGAGACATGACATTAGTTGCTCACCACAGGGTCAAATATGACAGCATGTTTGCAAACATCTGAGAGGTACCATCTCAGACCCAGCCAGGAACAGGCACAGTGAATGGTCGCTGGGAAATTTGATATTTGTAAGGGACCAAAGATTGATGTAGCACACAAAGTACTGGAGTTATGCCCCTGTTCCACTTAGGAAACCTGAACGGAAACCTCTGGAGACTTTGCGCCCCATCCAAGGTTTCCGTGCGGTTCCCGGAGGTTGCAGGTGGTTGCAGGTAGTGAAAGCAGGTCGGGAGACTGACAAAAACCTCCGGGAACCGCACGGAAACCTTGGGTCGGGCGCAAAGTCTCCAGAGGTTTCCGTTCAGGTTTCCTAAGTGGGACAGGGGCATAACTCAATGGGTCAGGTAACATCTCTGGAGGATATGGATAGGTGACGTTTCGGGTAGGGACATTTCTCCAGCTCCTTGTGTAACATTGCAGCATCAGCTGTTTCTTGTGCCCTCATTCTTGCTGATATTTTTATTGGAGGGAATTTGTTACTCGTACAACACTGGATACCAGACAAGCAATGAGACAATTTGAAGACGGTGAAGATGTTGAGAGGGGTGGGTGCGGGAACAGAGCAGGTCCATCAGTTTGTTGCCTAGATTAGAAAGTATTAGTTATAAGGAAAGGTTTTACAAACTTACTGATTGTTTTCTCTTGAGCATACATAGAAACAGTGTGTTTTTGGATGATGTCAGCATACAAATGAGAAGAATGATGGATGAATAATAGACAATAAAGGAGTCAATGAGGGAAGAGGAAGAAGAGAATCCTTTGCAGATGCCCCACTTGGTGTAACTGTAAAGATAAGGATGAAACTGGACAAAGATGGTATTGGAAGAGGATAGCGTGGTTGACCACAATAACTACACAGGGAAAGTGATAGTTCATCATACCTCAACCACAAAAGGACACTGAGAGCCAAGATGGCAGGGGAAGAACTTCAAACACAGAAGCTCAGAAAAGTCTGGCACTATTTGAGTATTGAAGCTTGCGCCAAGATTAACTGAAGGATCCCTATCAGCCACTTGTATTGAACATCTTCAATAGTATCGTCTACGTCAGGTCTGCTATGAAACATTACTAGGTTAAACATTCTACCCACACTTTTGGCACATTTAACTCATCCACATAAAAGGAACAAAAAATCCCCCTTGAGTGACTATTTTGACTGAAGCTCAACATATGCAAATGAGTAATCTAGGCTGTGACTTATTCTAAAATCTTTCTATGTATTTATCATGATAAAGGCAATCTTACTCAGATATGGTCTAAGTGCACAAAAGCTGATATTAGGCAAGCATCCTTCCCTAATAGAAGCAATTAGAATACATAGAAATAAACTTCCCCTTTTATTCATCTGAAAACAATCTTTTAAGAAATCACCTGTGCTCCAGTGACTGAATCACTCTCCGGCTATTTTTCAGTTCTCATGTTTTTCTTTTCCTGATCCAGATTTAATGTAAGTGAGCCATATTCAGACAGTAATTGTGACGATGACAAGGGCTCTCCATTGTCAATAACTGTTGTCAATGGTTCTTTATTCTCAATGACACAATGTTCCCATTTATGTTAATGCTGAGGTGGTCATTACCATATCCACTCAAATTCTGTGCAGAACTCTCATGGAAACAATTCACTTTTCACATTTTCTGTACAAATACTGGTGTCTACTTTAGATTATTTGCCACTGCTGTGCTTCAAATTTCAAATAACCTGATCTTACTCTACACAAATGATTGCCTTAAATTACATTGGTGACTCTAGCCCCAAAATTACAGACCACTTGTACTGGGAGTGGTACTTGTTTAGACATGAACGGTAAAAATGTTAAGCCATGAGTAATCACCTCAAAGAAATCACAATGAGTGCAAACATTTTATTATTGCAGGTTTAAAGGTTGCATCACATCCTGTTCGCCTAGATTCTTAGGCTGGCTGGCTTTTGCTACAAATATATCTGAAACACTGCGAGGGCAAAAGCTGAGAAATAGAAACAGAAGTTGACCAAGTGACCCCTCCAGCCTGCTCTCTGTGAGTCATTCAGCACTTCATCTGCATAGCACTTGGTCACTGACAAAATCAAAGGATGTGGAAGAAGACAGGGCTGCCAACTCTCATGCTTTGAGCGTGAGAATCACGCCCTCAAGCAAACTCTCACGCACTCACGCTGATCAGAAATTTCTTACGCCCTGTGGTGAGAAATTCTGTGATCAACGAAAATTTCAAAACTCGGATAAACTGCATGGTCCGCGGGTGTTGGAGAGCTGGGGCTGAGGGAGGGATGGGAGCAGAACCAGCGGCCAGAACAGATGCGGGGAACCGGGACTGGCGCGTGTTTGCGGGGCTGCGAGTCGCTCGCTGCAGTTCCAGTCGTGGAGCACTCCGGACAGTGCGAGTGTCCCGGGCCGTCGGGAGCTTCGGAAGCGTTGTATCGCTGCCACGAGTCTCTGTGCCGAAGGGACAGACTCTCAAAGGGAGGTGGAGAGAGAGAGAGGTGGAGAGAGAGAGAGGTGGAGAGAGAGAGAGGTGGAGAGAGAGGTGGAGGGAGGGAGGTGGAGAGAGAGAGAGAGAGAGAGAGAGAGAGAGAGGTGGAGAGAGAGAGAGGTGGAGAGAGAGAAAGGTGGAGAGAGAGAGAGGTGGAGAGAGAGAGAGGGTGGCCAGAGAGAGACGCAGGCGGAAGAGAGAGATGAGCTGAGAGAGAGAGGGAAGAGATGCAGGGGGAAGAGAGAAGGTGAAGAGGAGAGACCGCGGAAAGAGGGGAGAGAGAGAGGGGAGAGGGGAGGGAGAGGGAGAGAGAGGGGGAGAGCGACCGGCGGACGACGAGAAAGGGGGGAGAGTGAGGTGGGAGGGAGATGGGGAAGAGAGAAAGGGAGAGAGAAGGGAGAGAGAGGGGAGAGAGAGAGGGGAGAGAGAGAGGGGAGAGAGAGAGGGTGAGAGAGAGAGGGAGAGGAGAGGGGAGAGAGAAGGAGAGGGGAGGGGAGAGAGGGAGAGGGGGGAGAGAGTGAGAGGGGGGAGAGTGAGAGGGGGAGAGAGAGGGGTGAGAGGAGAGGGGGTGAGAGGAGAGAGAGAGGGGAAAGAGAGGGAGAGGGGAGAGGATAGAGGGGGAGGGGGGGGAGGTTGAGAGGAGATAGAGCGGAAGAGAGGGGGGAGAGAGAGAGGGGAGAGAGAGGATGAGAGTGAGGTGGGAGGGAGATAGAGGGGAGAGAAAGAAAAGTTGGAGAGAGAGGGGAGGGAGAGGGGATAGAGAGAGGAGAGAGAGGGGGAGAGAGAGGGGGAGAGAGAGAGGGGGAGAGAGAGAGGGGGAGAGAGAGAGAGAGAGAGAGAGAGGGGGGGGGAGAGAGGGGGAGAGAGGCAGGGCTGCCAACTCCCATGCATTGAGTGTGAGAATCACGCATTTCACCAAATTCTCACGCTGAACACAAATTTATCTCGCTCTGTTGTGAGAAATTCTGTGATATACGAAAATTTCAAAACTCATATCAACTGCATAGGCCGCGGGTGTTGGAAGCAGAAGCAGCGGCGGGGACAGATGCGGACGGGGAGCAGGGCTGGCGAGTGTTTGCCGGGCTGGCGAGTCGCTCACTGCAGCTCCGGCCATGGAGCAGCCTCAGTGCAAGAGTCCCGGGCCGTCGGAGGCGTCGGAAGCGTTGCGCCGCTGCCGTGAGAGTCTCTGTGCCGAATTCGCCCAGGTGACCAGCATGGATCAGGCTGCGGCTCGGTGCATCCTGGAGAACAACCAGTGGCTGCTGGAAGTAAGTACCAAGCACTGGGTAGAAACGGTGGAAGAAAGTGGACCTCAAATGGGTTGCTGAAAGCATCCTGCTTGCCTGCTAGATTTTCACTTACGATAACTGCAAGAAAAATGTTCCCGATGTTCAGAACCATGGGTCACAGTTTAAGAATAAAGGTGGGGGGGGGGGGCAGTTAGGACTGAGATGAGAACAAAATGTCTTCACGCAGAGAGTTGTGAATCTGTGGAATTCTCTGCCACAGAAGGCAGTGCAGGCCAATTCACTGGATGTTTTCAAGAGAGAGTTACATTTAGTTCTTGGGGCTAACGACATCAAAGGATATGGGGGAAAAAACAGGAAAGAGGTACTGATTTTAGATGAATAGCCATGATTGTATTGAATGGCAGTGCTGGCTCGAAGGGCCGATGGCCTATTCCTGCACCTGTTTTCTATGTTTCTATGCTTGAGTACATGGCAATAAAACTCGATCACTTGATTTTGAAGCATTCATGCATGGTGGAGGTATAATGTAGTCATAGAGCGATACAGTGTGAAAACAGGCCCTTCCGCACAACTTGCCCACACCCGCCAACATGTCCCAGCTACGCTACCAGCTTTTGGTCCATACCTCCAAACCTGTCCAATCCATGTATCAGTCTAACTTTTTCTTAAATGTTGGGATGGTCCCTGCTCCTCTGGCAGCTTGTTCCATACACCCATCACCCTTTGTGTGGATAAGGTTACCCCTTAAAAAGTTACCTCTTAAAAATACTTCATACAAAAAACATTGAAATCATACTTCTACAGTGCAATAAAACATGATTTTAATATCAAATTTCAAAAAGTTCCTACCCTGGGAGGGGGGACACCCTGCTTCCACACCCTCTCCACACTCGGTTGCTCCACTCCCTCACCGGGTACCCCCAAGGCCAGTGATCAGTGATCGCACAGCCTCTTCCCTTTCAAAAATGCTCCAATCCAATTTAAAGCATATATATTGCATTCAAGTGTAAGTTAAAAGACTTGCTACAGTATGCACCATATTGCACAATTTCAAGCTGAAAAATGCAAATGGTCCGTACCAATGGGAGGGGGACACCCTCTGCCCCCCCCCCCCCCCCCCCCCCCCTATGCTCCCTCGAGCTTGGTCTCTCGCAATTTTTCACTCCCAACTCTCACCCAATGTTGGCAGCCCTGAAGAAGAGAACATTTCATAAGGTAGATGGAATGATTTTTATAGTTCTGTTAAATTCCAACCATAAGTCTGGCTTGTCAAAAGTTGGAAACACCGGGTAAGTGGCAACAAAAGACTGCTAATTTTAGCATATTCCAGACAGTTTTAGAGATGCCCGAATCTACCAGGTTCCAGAAATGGAGTCAGCAGCAGGGCCACCCTGAACCAGAAATTCCTGGATCCTTGCCCCAGTTCAGAGTCGGTCTAAGTTTAGAGGCTGGAATACTGAGAGATAAGAATCATCGTACAACACCAGAGCAAAGTTTGTGCTGAATATAATGCCAAGATAAACCAATCTTATCTGCCTGCACATGATCTATATCTCTCTCCTCCCTGCATGTTTTTCTGAAAGGTCAAGAAGGTGCATAAATTACCAGGCGTGACCCAGGATAGGAATAGGGCTCGTGTCCCAAGAAATTGGTTTATTTTCAATCAACAAAGGAATGGAATTTATATCTTCATTGTCCAGACAAACTCTGGAGTTGTGTCGTGACACTGCAGCCTTGGTCAATGGTGTACTGCCTCAGCCCTCTCAATCTCTGGTGGAATCAGCAATGGTGGACACCAACCCTTAAAGAAATTGCTGGGACAACATAGTTATTAAGCTGTTTACGCAGCATCGCCCAAACTTGCAACCTTTATGCCCAGAAGAACAACAACAATTGTGCAGAATGCCTCTGCCTACATCTTACATTATTTCAATGAACAAAAGCATCATTATTCCTTCACCGTTGTTGGTCTAAGGACTAGCATTTATTACCCAGAGGCAATGTAGGAGAGCCGTCAACACTTGTACTAAAATGGACTCAACACTATTTCCTTAAAGATAGGCACAAAATGCTGAAGTAACTCAGCAAGTCAGGCAGTATCTCTGGAGAAAAGGAGTAGGTGACATTTCTTTAGACTGAAGAAGGGTCTCAACTCAAAGTGTCACCTATGCCAACCGAGTTACTCCAGCAATTTGTGTCTATCTTTGGTGTAAACCATATCTGTAGTTTCTTCCTACACTATTTCCTTAAAGAAAATTAAGGATGATAGACAATAAATGAAGTGAAGTCCATATCCTATCCAATAATTAATTTAACAATAGCTTACATTTTTCGCCATTTCCAAATTAGATGTTAAGTTTGAACATATGGGAAGAAAGCAATTCCAAAACGCAAACGTCACCAGGCATAAAAATACAAAGAACATTCATGCACGGAATTTGTCTTTGCTGGATAATACCTAGGGGACCTTGATTATTAATCAAACGACACGTTAAGATTCCAGTATAACACATGCAATTAATCAAATAAAAGTAGATTAAAAATCCAGCATCAGTAAGAAATATCATCAAACATTGATGAACATTATCATCAAACATTAGTGAACTGGATTTGTGAATCCAGTTCACTAATGTCCTTCAGGAAAGGAAATTTAAAATCCTGACCCAATTTGGCTTTGCACCCACTTGGCTTGGCTTGGCTTTGATCCTTAACTGGTATCTGAAATGACCCAGCAGGTCACTTTGTTCTGAGGTAGTTACGGGTAAACATGAAATGCTTGCTCACCAGCTATGTTCACATTTCATCAACAAACATGAAAACAATTCACAGATCAATTGCACCACTGCATTAAAGTGAGTTCTCCAGATCTCATTCCACTAACATTTTCCCGTACTCTTTATGGAAGGTTCTCAAATATTTACCATCTTTCTTTGAAAAGTTAATACTCCATCTGCGTTTGGATGTTTTAACAATTTACTGTGTAAAATATATTTCTAATCTTGGCACTTACTCTTTTGGTTACTTTACATTTATGTTCTCCCAAGTACTGGTTCAATGGCGATTCTTTATCTTAATGGAAAATCTCTATCTTTTAATGAATTTGTTGCACAGAAACACTTCACAATTCTGAAGTTCATAAACTATTTTTTAACCTTCTTCTTCATGCAAAAAAGGCCTTAGTTTCTCTGAAATCTCAACAGACTGTATGCCCTCACCTTGGACAAAATGAATCATTCACCTCAAGAGCCAACAAGGTCGAGTGCTAAAACCTTCCCTTAATGTTCAAAATTATGGCCTGCTGATAGCTCAGCAAAAGCAAAACTACTGCTACAATCAGAATATATATTTTCAACCTGATACTGTTCTATGTCAACTTGGACTTGTCATACCTCCTTCAAGTATTGGGCCTACCTTTAAAAACATCAAACTCTCTGTGGGAATATCTGATTGCCATTTTGTTGCAACTTGGGCATATGATAATAAACTCAAAATTTGATGCAAAGCGCTGGAGTAAGTCAGCGGTTTAGGCAGCATCTCTGGAAAACATGGATAGGCTATGTTTCCGGTCGGGGCCCTTCTTCAGAGGTCTGAAGAAGAGCCCCAAAACAAACATTGCTTATCCATATTCTCCAGAGATCCCGCTTGACCCCCTGAGGTACTCCAATGCTTTGTGTCTTTTTTTCTAAACCAGCATCTGCAGTTTCTTGATAATAAACCTGACTTGAGCATGAAGTACCTTTTTTCAGTGAATGACAGTTTGGCTAATCAGGGGCAATGAACAACCATTGGTTTTAAACAGAAAATGTCATTAAATTATATATAACAGTGAATTAAAGAGAATATATATGTGCCCTTTATGGGAAAATGATTGTATTCATTCAAGAGAAAGGGACATTGTTGGCAAAATTTAAATGAGCTATCACTGGTTTCCAACTCTTCAGTGAGAGGAAATAGACTTAACCTTACTGAACATGGCAGAGCCATTTGGAATTTTAAAAACTCATGTTAACTCACCTCTCCCTTGCAATCCAATGTGATTATCTTCACAAATCAGACCCAAACTACTACTGTGCTAAATCATCTCCTCAGGCATTTAACAGGGTCTGATTCACATATATGTCAGACATAGTTAGGATGAAATATGTCCAGTTCAAAGATGAATGGAAGTAACACTTTTTTCCAGATTTATTCGTTTTGATTGAGTTTTAGATCCAGATGATGATTAATCTATGGAGAATGGCTTAAATGGATAATTACATGCTTTCAGAGGACACTATATGAACAATGACAGAAAAATATATAAATGTCATCATTTAATCTTCTTTGTTCCTAAATTGCTAAGATAAAATTGCAAGTCAACCTAAACAAACCAATATTCATGGAAACCAGAGCGATTATAATTTACGAAGTTCGCTTGCTGACTAGTTCTGCATTTAGTTCATGTGTTAGATGATTAGTAATTACTAAATTAAAACTTAGGAAACATCATCTTGTACCATGAATGTTCTTTTATGATATTACTTTGCAAGAGCTGAAGCATGAAAATTGAAAGTGTTGCTTTGCAGAGATACGTGCAAACCAAACATTCTGAGGCTATGGCGGTCAGACAGTGTCAAATTTATTTCCAAGCATAAGAAAAAAAAACACAATCTTTCCTTTAAAATAACATAATTTGAATCATGCATTTACATATGGTCTAGACTGTGGGCACTTTTCCAACAACAGGTTGCAGGGTATAGCTTACTTAATCGGAAACAACGGCGTTTGGGAAATAAGGTGAGTTTTACATAAGATATTCAAAAGCAGTGAGAGTTGAATCACACCAGTTAACAGCGCAGGAAGATGGCTGTTTTGCTCACCAAGTATGTTGGCATTTTTAGCATTTCATGAGTAACACTGCTATTACACATAGCTCGGCATCATGTTTCACTTCTAACATTAATCCATTTATTCCTTAAAAGATGCAGTAATGTTTGCCTCAAGCATTCTCTGTAGCACACTATTCTAACCTCCAACTGCTATCTGCAACACTTTAAACTGAGATTGCTCATACTCGAGGGCAATTTTAGATTCATTATGGCTTGTTACTGACAATGAAAGGGACATCATAACATATTCACAAGAGCAAAGCTACTTCCCATTTTAAAACCAAATATAAATATATATATAATATATATTCTGCAAATATATAAATACATTCATAAATGGCTTGAATGTAAATGTAGATGAGTTGGTGAAAAAGTTTGTTGATGACATCAAATCTGGAGGAGTTGCTGACAATGAGGAAGGCTGCCAGAAGATACAGTGGGATATTGATCAACTGCAGAAATAGGCGGAGAAATGACAGATGGAATTTAATCCGAGCAAGTGTGAAGTGTTGCACTTTGGAAGGTTGAATGTAAGGGGAGAGTATACAGTTTGTGGCAAGACCCTTGACAGTATGGATGTGCAGAGGGATCTTGGAGTCTAAGTTCAAAGCATACCGAAGGTGGCAATGACTTTGGTTCGGCCTCATTTGAAGTATTGCGTGCAGTTCTGGTTGCGCCATGTAGAGGCTTTAGAGAAGGTGCAGAGGAGGCTTACCAGAATGCTACCCAGATTAGAGCGGGTTTCTCCTATTCAACTTGGATTGTTTTCTTTGGAATATCTGACGTTTAGGGAGGTGATAAATGCATACAAAATTATGAGAGCCATAGAAGGGGGCGATAGTTGGATTCTTTTCCCCAGGGAGGAAATAACCAACACTAGAGGGCATAGTTATAAGGTGAGAGGGGATACTTTAATGGTGACGTGCAAGGCATGTTTTTCCCCCACACAGAGTGGTGGGGGCCTGGAAGGCATTGTCAGTGATGGTGATGGAGGAAGATACGAAAGTGGAATTTGGGAGACTTCTAGATAGGCACAAGCAAGTGCAAGGAATAGTGGGATATAGATTATGTACAGGCAGATGAGATCAGCTTAACTTGGCATCATGTTCGCACAAACATTGTGGGTTTAAGGGCCCATTCCTGTGCTTTCCTTTTCTATGCTGTATGTAATGTTAAATCTCTGCTCCAGTGCAGGTGTTCCCTGGTCATGGTTTTGCTGCTTCATTTATTAACCTTCATCCTCCGATACCATCCATGCATGAGGGGAAGAAGAACATGGCTTTCAAGTCACTTCACATGGAATTTTAAAAACCTAGATTGCCACTTCAGTACCATTTGGGGGAACGTTGAACTAACTTTTTTACATTCTTTAAAATGAGACATTAAACAAAGGCCCTTACTTAAAAAGTCCAGAGAAAGACATGCATTTCATTTTGCAGAGCAGATGGGATGTTCTGGCTAATATTAAATTCTCAAGTCAGCGGCACGGTGGCACAGGGGTAGTTGCTGCCTTACAGTGCCAGTAAACCCAGGTTCGATCCTGACTACGGGTGCTGTCTGTACAGAGTTTGTACGTTCTCCCTGTGACCCTGTGCTTTTTCTCTGAAATATTCGGTGTCCTCCCACATTCCATGGACGTATGGGTTTGTAGGTTAATTGGCTTGGTATAAGTGTAACTTGGCCCTAGTGTGTTTAGGATAGTGTTAATGTGCCGAGATCGCTGGTCTGTGCAGACTCATTGGCCCGAAGAGCCTGTTTCTGCGCTGTATCTCTAAACTAAACTAAAGTCAGGAATGCTGAAGTAAAACAATCTATCTAATCGTTGCTATCAACGTTTTGACTGGTACCTTCCAACAACAATGCTTAGCAAGTAATGTTTCCTGTCCACAAATCAGCGTGGGACTCTTTGAGTTTGGGGAAAGTCAGTATCCATGTAAGTCTCTGTTATTCTTTTGCAGCACTGAAATAAAACGCATTGAAAACACATCTCAAACTTATTGGGAAGTCTACTTCTCCAAAGCCCAATCCAACCATAATTGCCATCTGGGGGAAGAAACTAAGGCAAGATCTGGAATTACGGATTTTACTTCTGGCCCAAGCCAAATAAAGTTGCACCGGCACCCTTCTACCTCCTGTTTTCTGCAAAGCACAGCTCTGCTATTTACCATCCGTCCCTCCTCTTTGCCAAGTAAGTTCAAGCTCATTGTCATATGCACAAGTAGAGGTACAGAAAAAAACCTTGCTTGCACAGGCACACAGACTCAAACACACAAAAACCAAATTATATAAAAATAACACAAACAATTCTAAAAAAGAAAAAAGACTGTATAATACACAAGACATTAGTGCAAAGAAATAATTTTTAAAAATAATTAAATGGAAATACTTTAATCCTCTGACCACACTCCATTGGTACCTTGAAACGATATAATGTTTAAATTTAGAAAAAATTAGGAGTGACCTTGTTGAGCCATTGGTTAAATTTGATAGGATTTGGGGAAGCTTTATTCAACATTTTCACATGATATAAATTGTCCCCTCTCCAACTGTTATAATAATTATTTTACCTTTATACGGTGGAACGGACTTGACGACAAACAGGGAATTAAATTGTTGAAATTCTTTGCAGCCCAGATTCTGTTTTGCTTCTTTTTTTTCTTCTAGTTTTGGGGGTTTTGTTTTTCTCTTTTTCCTCTTTTTTTCTTTTTTTTTCTTTTTATAATTTTGTTTTTATATATACACAAGTTCTTTTTTAAACACTTAACTATATTTACATAGAGACCGGGAGGTCTATACTCAATGTGTATTTTGACACTGACTCATATTTAGGTTATACCTGTTATTAATGTAACCCTGATCCCTATGTATCAATATCATTGTTATGTTTATCATTATTATTTTTTGTTGTTCTTTTGTTTTTGTTTTTGAAAAAAAACTAATAAAAAGATTTTAAAAGAAAGAAAGAAAAATAATAAGCTATTTCAAATTAATGCAAGAGATGGGTCGTAGTGTTCAGATGTCGAAGTAGATTTTGGGTTGTGTAATCTGGTTCAAGACCTGATAGTTGTAGGAAAGTAGTTGTTCCTGATCCTGATGCAGTGGGGCTCCAGACCTCTGCACCTCCCTAATGGTAAGAGTGAGAACAGGGCATTGTCCGGATGATAGATAACTGCTTTCTTGAGGCAATACCTCATGCAGATGCTTTTGTTGGCGGGGAATGCTGATTCCACCTCTCTGCAGCCTCTTGTGATCCGGGCGTGTTGGAATTGCCATAATGGAACAAGTCAGGATACCTTCTACAGTATATCTGTGAAAGTTTGTTGGAGTATTCGGAGACATGCTGAATCTCATGAAACATCTAACAAAGTAGAGATGTAACAACAAGGAACTGCACGTGCTGGTTTCCCAAGGAAAGACAAAAAATGCTGAAGTAACTCAGCGGGTCAGCCAGCATTCCTTGAGAACATGGATAGGTGATGTTCCGGGGCATGACCCTTCTTCAGACACCTTCTTCATAATTGCACTATGTGCTAGGTCAAGGACTGGTCACTGAAGATGTTAACGCTCAGGAATTTGAAGCTGTTAACCACAACACATCAACAAAACTGACTAGTGGTCTACTGACTTCTCCTTTCAGATATCAACAATCTGTTCCTTAATGTTGTTGACGTCGAATGAGAGGTTGTTGGTGTTATAGAGTCATAGCGCATGGAGACAGGCCGACCAAGATGCCCCACCTAAGCTTGTTGCATTTGACCACGTTTAGCCCAGATTCCTCTGAACCTTTCCTATCCATATGCCCGTACTAATGCCAGAGTCATATAGCATGGAGACAGGCCCTTCAGCCAAACTTCCCCTTGCCGACCAAAATGCCCCATCTACCTCCAAATCTTTCCTCTCCTTGTACTGATCCAAATGTATTTTAAAAGTTGTTATAGTACTTGCCTCAACTACCTCCCCTGGCAGCTCGTACCGTATACCCACTGTGTGTAAACGTTGTCCCTCAAGTTCCAATTAAATATTTCCCCTCTCAACTTAAACCGATGTTGAAAAGGACACAAAGTGATGGAATAACTCAGCAAGTCAGGCAGCATCTCTGGAGAACATAGTTAGGTTCCGCGACATGTCCCTTCTTCAGAATAATCGTAGGGCGGAGAAGGCGGCCAGAAATGTGGAGATAGGCACAAAATGCCGGAGTAACTCAATGGGTCAGGCAGCATCTCTGGAGAAAAGGACTTTTCGGGTCGAGACCCTTCATCAGCTTTTCACCAGGTGAGGCACAGGGGAAGGGTTTGGGGGGTGGAAGTGGAAGGGTTTGGGGGATGGAAGGGGAGGTGTGGGAGAGAAAGGACGGAGGGTTTAGGGGTAGGGTTAGTCGGAAGCTACCTAAAATTTTGGAATTCAATGTTCATACCATTGGGTTGCAAGCTACCCAACCAGAATATGAGGTGCTGATCCTCTAGTTTGGGTGTGGTCACACACTGGCAAGGGAGACAGTCCAGGTCATGAAGGTTAGTGAGGGAATGGGAAGGGAGTATAAAATAGTTATTAACCAGAAGATCCAGCAGGCCATGATGGACTGAGCCTAAATGTTCAGCAAAATTACACACACTTGGTCTTGCCTTTGTACAGGAGGCTACAGTGGTAACACCGGATGCAGTAGGTGAGATAAGAGGAGGTGCGCGAGAACCTCTGTCTCACCTGGGAAGAGTCCTGAGGTCCCGAGATGGAGGCAAAAAAAGAGGTACAGACACAGGTGTTGCATCCCCTGCGGTTGTAGCGGAAAGTATCCGGGGAGGGGCTGATTTTGATGGGAAAGGATGAGTGAACCAAGGAGTTGCAGAGAGAGCAGTCTCTGCAGAAAGCTGAAAGCGGTGGAGATGGGAAGATGGGATCACGTTGGAGGTGACGGGAATGTTATGAGTGTGAATGGTTGGATGCAAAGACTGGTGGGGTGAGGATCATAGAACTATCCGTGTTCCATCCGGGAAGAGGGGAAGCAAGTACAAACCTTCGGGACACAGAGGAGACATGGGTGGAGGGATCCATCTATGAAACCACGTCACTAAGAAAGAGGATATCTTGGATTTTCTATCAACTGATCATTTACTATAAACCTACCAACACCCACAGTTACCTGGACTACATTTCCTCCAACCCTACCTCTTGTACCGGGAAGGGGGGGTGGGGGGTGGGGGGGGGGGGGGGGGGGAAGGACTGGACGCACAAAAAAAAGACTTTTGAATGGCATCTATTATAAACCTAGCAACTCACACAGTTATCATGACGGCACTTCCTCCCACCCTGCCTCTAGTAAAGACGCAACCGCTACTCTCAATTCCTCTGACTCCACCACATCTGCTCCCAAGATGAGGCTTTTTCATATGAGGACTTCCGAGATGTCCACATTTTTTTAGTGTGCGTGGTGTCATCGGGCTGTCGTCCCCCACTCACGTTTCTTCTGTTTCTCAGACTTCTGCTCTCGCTCCCTTTCTCCCCAGACACAACATTTCAACCCTCCAGTCTCCACAATCAGCACACATCCTACAACATTACCGTCACTTCCAACGTGATCCCTCCACCAGTTCCATCTTCCCAACTCCAGCCCTTTCTGCCTTTTGCAAAGACCGCTCCCTTAGTTCACTCATCCCTTCCCACCCAAGCCACCATATCCCCAGGTACATTCCCCTGCAACTGCAGAAGATATAACATCTGTCCTAATATCTCTTCCCTCATCTCAATCCAGGGACTCCGACAGTCCTTCCAGGTGAGGCAGAGATTCACATGCACGTCCTCTAACCTCATCTACTGCATCCGATGTTCCCCATGCGGGCTCCTGTACACTGGCAAAACAAAGCGTATACCCGGCGACTGTTTCATTGAACACTTGCGTTCAGGGCTGTATAGGGCTCTGGTGAGACCACATCTGGAGTATTGTGTCCAGTTTTGGTCTCCTAATTTGAGGAAGGACATCCTTGTGATTGAGGCAGTGCAGCGTAGGTTCACGAGATTGATCCCTGGGATGGCGGGACTGTCATATGAGGAAAGATTGAAAAGACTAGGCTTGTATTCACCGGAGTTTAGAAGGATGAGGGGGTATCTTATAGAAACATATAAAATTATAAAAGGACTGGACAAGCTAGATGCAGGAAAAATGTTCCCAATGTTGGGCGAGTCCAGAACCAGGGGCCACAGTCTTAGAATAAAGGGGAGGTCATTTAAGACTGAGGTGAGAAAAAACTTTTTCACCCAGAGAGTTGTGAATTTATGGAATTCCCTGCCACAGAGGGCAGTGGAGGCCAAATCACTGGATAGATTTAAGAGAGAGTTAGATAGAGCTCTAGGGGCTAGTGGAGTCAAGGGATATGGGGAGAAGGCAGCCACGGGTTATTGATAGGGGACGATCAGCCATGATCACAATGAATGGCGGTGCTGGCTCGAAGGCCTACTGGATCTCCTGGTTGATGATATGTTTGAGCAGTGAAGGAACTCAACAGATTGGGTACATAACTTTGCTGAAAGGTGTGTGACACAATGAGCATGCAGCACTGTAGTCAGCAATTATTCACATTTGGATCAACACTTCCTCATTCCAATGAGGAACAATTCATTTGTGCAATGGATTAGCTGTGCAAATCCCAATGATTTTTGCACATAGTGGACAGCATATGAATACTCTCAGGCCAATTTTGTGATGGAAACAAGGGATTTGGACTCAAAATGCATTCCCTGTGCACAGCTGTGACTGCTTCCCCTAAGAACAGATTGGCCTTCACCAGGCAGGTCGTGTCACTGCTGGCCCTTCCTTTTTGGGGTGTAATGTTCCCATGCAATGTCAACAAAGATGTCACACAAGTTGCACAGCCTCAGAAGCTGTGTAACAATTAGGTATTACTGTACGGTTAGGAATTTGGCTGATCTGTGGACACGGGAGCAAAACAAATAAGTAAAGATTCAACTTTGTGATCACTCTACTGTGATCAGAGCTGCAGGTGACATGAGCCCAGGTGTTGATGCAGCTATGATGAGTGCACTTCTAAGGCTTCACATCCGAAGGTTGGTATTCTGAGGCTAAAACAGTACTGCCCAACTTCCTGTCTTCACAAGGTTGCAGGCACTGATGCATATATATAACTCGTGATTCTTTATGCTGTTAGGTTTAGTTGAGAACAGTGATGGGTCAATATTTTATTTCTCCCCTTAGCTTGAATGTTCTTCGTGCCACTGACCAAGGCAGACACTTACTGATTATGAGGATTGTTGTTGGTCGGTGAGTGTACCAACATGCACCAATGAAGCATCAATCTTTGCAAAGCATGAAATACCACAAAACCTTACTAGGGAATGAAAATAAATAAAACATTCTGTCACGATGACTCTTTTTGGAAACCACTTTAGCCAATTATTAAATCTTGTTTCAAGTTGACAGCATTCGTTGAAAAAGTACAGCAAATAGAGAGTGTGATTGCCCAAAGAATATTTCTCTCCTATTACAGACACAACTGAACTTCATAAGAATCATAAAGTATAAAGAAAAATGGGAAAAGATTACACACAAATACTGGGAAGTTTTGTCTAGCCTGCGTGATCACATCCCAATGCAACGGAACCTAAGGAATGATATTCCTGTTTGTAATTTGGAATACGGGCAGCACAATGGCACGGCGGTAGAGTTGCACCCAGGTTCGATCCCGACTACGGGTGCTGTCTGTACGGAATTTGTACGTTCTCCCCGTGATCGTGAGGGTTTTCTCCAAGATCTTCGGTTTCCTACCACACTCCGAAGACGTACAGGTTTGTTGGTTAATTGGCTTGGGTTCGTATACTTGGTACAAGTGTAAATTGTTCCTAGTGTGTGCAGGCTTGTGTTAATGTGCCTTATGTTGATCGCTGGTCGGTGCGGACTCGGTGGGCCGAAGGGCCTGTTTCTGTGCTGGATCTAAACTAAACTATACGCAGAGAGGGAAGTCAGATTGAGTCATACAGCATGGCAACAGGCCCTTCGGCCCAACTTGCCCAGCATATGGTTCAAGAACCTGGAGGCCAGGTGGCAACGCCACAAAACGATCAACATTCCCCCTCTCCAAACAGGGCAACATCAAAGCCACACCATCATCTCTCTCAGATGGACTGATGGTAACTAACTATACTAATGATAATACCTGAAAGATTGGTGGATTGATTCTTGTAAATCGAGGAGTTATGGACTTAAAAGGCTCTGCCTGCAGTCATATGTGGCAATTCAGAGAAAAATACGCCCACTGGAAGGATTTTAATGATAAAGCCTTGATATTATCTTATACTGTTCAACGAATTTGCCCAAACACAGCAGAACTAAAAGAGCTTTATCAAATAAATCTGTCTCACCGTTTGACAGCAATGACTCTGATAACATCTGTAGGTTCACAGACTTCTGTAAAAGGTGTCAAAATTATTCATTTTGCATCAACTTCTACCAGGTAAGATATTGTCGCTTTCAGTCAAAGTTTACTGCTCATTGCATTTACAGTTAAGAGGAATCTCACATACCCACCAACTAACAAAATACCTTGCTATCCATTCTATATAAGATAGGTTTTACAAATTCTAGAGAATTTGTAAATAGAAGAAGCTATTGTAAAGAAAATAGCACATTTTTTAAAAAGCAAGAGGATTAGACAAAGTCAACAGAAGAAATCAACTGGATTTTGCTGAGGACATAACTGGTAGATTCTAAAAAAGAGAACCAGTTGATGTGGTGTACCAGGATTTTCATAAAGCTTTTGGAAAGTCCCACAAAAGAAGTCAGTGTACAAAATGAAAGCACATGGCATTGGGAGTAATGCACTGGCTAGTATTGAAAATGATTTGTGTAAACTGGAAACAAAGTCAGAATAAAGGGCAAAAACATAAGTTGCTGGAGTAACTCAATGTATTAGGCACATCTCTGGAGGACATGGATAGCTGACGATTCGGGTCGAGATTCTTCTTCAGATTGATGTTAGTTGTGGGGTGGGGGGAAAAGAACGCTTGAATATGAGGTCGAGGTGGGATGAAGCCAGGCAAATGACAGGTCAGTGTAGGCGAGGAGTGTTTTGATTGCCAGACGGACAAAGGCAAGAGTTGAAAAGGAGACAAAGGGGTGTAAGATAGGGAGAGAAGATGAATGAAATGTGAAGCCAGAGGAAGGGATATAGGTGGAAGGGGATGTATGTAAGGGGAAAAGGATGAAGTTAGTGGAAGTGCATGTGAACCTCTGTCTCATCTGGAAGGGCTGCTGGGGTCCGTGGCTGAATATGAGGGAGTAGATGTAGGGACCGGTTGGGACCGGGAGGGGTTGATTTGGATGGAGAGGGATGACTAAAATTGATTGTTTGGGGATGTCCAGCATTGACCAGTGAGGTTTTGCAGGGATTGGTGATTGGCCCATAACTGTTCAGATTTTATGACAAATTTGTTTTTTAATTTAATGATTTGGTCAAATTTAATACTTCAAAGTTTGCCAATATCATGAAACTGTATGGAATTATGAATTGGGAGACCATAAAGAGGCTTCAAGGCAATTTGGACAGGCTCAGCCAATTAATAAAACATGGCATATGGGGTATTATGTGATGAATGTGATGTTATCCATTTCAGTAGGAAAAATATGAAAGCAGTATATTATTTCATGTTAGATTGGGAGGTACGATTTACACAGAGGCTTGCGTGTCTATGCACACCAGTTATTCTAAGCAAGGATGCAGCTGTAGTTATGGATTGATGCGGTAAGGTATGTGGCGAGAGTTAGGGACTGGTGTGGTTAGATCAAAATTATTTAGGTCATTGGTGATATTGCTTACTGATTTGATTGTCTTACCAAAGAACGGATATACTTTGCTATAAGATTCACTAGACTTATTCCTGGGATGGTGGGATAGCCTTGCAAGGAAAGATTAAGTTGTTTAGTTTTGTATTCACCACAGTTTGGAAGAATGATAGGGGATCTAATTGAAGTGAACAACATTCTGACAGAGCAAAAATGAATGGACAAGGTCGCTCCTGTCTAGGCTGTCCAGAACACTCAGTCTCAGTTAGACATTTAGGAGAGAAATTAGATATGTTTTCACACAGGGTGTGTTCACTACAGAAAGAGCTGGTTGTTCAAGCCAAATCACTGAAAATATTTGACAAAAAGGTAGATTCCTGTTCCAAGAAGATAACAGGAATTTGATATTTAGGAGAGCACATTGATGTTATCTGTTTCTGTTTTCAATATTTCTAAGTTACAATTGATCAATTACAGAAAACAGAATAAATGCACACTATCAATGCAAATCATACTGATAGAATATAAGAATTGAGGGGAAACCCATTGACCATATAGATCCTCATTTTTGCTCCTAAACTCATGACTAGACTTCTGCTGCACAGATGCATTACATTTATTCCTGGTATGAAGAGGTTATCCTTCTGAGAAAAGTTGAGTAAAACAAGCCCCATTTTGTGGAATTAAGAAGAATGAGCGATGTTTGGTTTGGGACAACATATTCCGACTGAGATTGATCGGGTTGATGCCGAGATGACTGAAACAGTCCTATTTCCCACCTAAACCCCGGGACTTCAGTTTTACACAACAACCCTTCAAAGAATGTATACTGTACCTGCTATCAATTTTAAGAATATGTACTGCGCTAATTCTAAGAAAAGGATCAGAGACACATCCTGGGAAGTGGGGACAAAACTGCACAAAACACTTCAAATGACATCTCACTAAAACCTTTATAATCTCAACAGGACTTCCTTACATTCGTTTTCAAAACCTTTTTACATTAAAATCAACATATCCTGTGCTCCAATTGCTGTTGTTCCTGGAAGTTTACTAACTGTCACACAAAGGGGTTCGGCAAGACACAAGTTCACACCAAATTTTGCTAGTCTCCACCACTGTAAAACTATTCTTCATATGTATAACCTCACATTCTCCCACATTATACTCCATCTCCCACCTCCTTAACTTATCTATATGCCTTTGTGCACTATATATACCCTCCTCACTGCTATCTCTCTTTCTCCAAGCTTTGAGTCAGCAATGAACAGATCTATTACACCCTGTATTTTCAGCTGAACAATATATGTGAATAATGGTGATCTAAGTGGATGGATTGACAAATGGGACAAGTGTTGCAATACTTAAAAATACATATTCTACATATTGTGTTTTTCATTCACTATTGCTTAAAGCAAGGGTTCCTAATTATTTTCGTCCTGGCAACCTTAATAGTACATAACAATGTTATTCCACTTATTTATGAACAACTAATGAATGACAGATATCGATATACCAGAACCAAACAGTCAGTCAATGAGGAAAAAATATGTACAAATCCAGAATCAACAAATTTACCCCCTGGGTAGGCAAAATGTACCCCCTGGGGGTAAATTTACCCCCAGGTTGGGAACCCTTGGCTTAAAGCCTACCGCATTCTACCTGTTTGCATTCATTATTAATTAAAGCACACTCTAGGCTACATTATTTTGCGAAATTTAATTCAAATCTTGCACTCACCTTGGTCCATCCTGAAAATTTAAGGTATGTATCTTGAGGTAGGTCAGGAATTCCACTCGGAATCACAAAGGAGCCCAAGTAAAAGGATGGCACATTCACTTTGGTCGTAGCAGTGAGGCCTGGAAGTTTCTGGAGCTTATTTAACAGGCCATTTGATATGGCTTCATCGATATTTAATGAGTAGATAGTCCAGTTAGTTAGGGTTTGTGAACCCAGCGTAAGATTGGTTACCAGACCCTGTAGGGAAGAAAGAAAATGACATCTCTTTGCTGTGCCATCTGTCGTGGCAACAAATGAAGACAAAATATATCAGGGGATATACCATATTAGAACTAATGTATTTAACAATATGACTAAGAGAACATAATGGACACAAATTGCCAGAGTAACTCTGCAGGACAGACAACATCTCTGGAGAACATGAATAGGTGACATTTCTGGCTGTACGGGTGAGAAAGAATATTTAAGAAGGAACTGCAGATGCTGAAAAATCGAAGGTAGACAAAAATGCTGGAGAAACTCAGCATCTATAGAGGCAGCATCTATGGAGCGAAGGAAAAAGGCAACGTTTCAGGCCAAAACCCTTCTTCAGACTGATGTAGGGTAGGGGGGGGGGGGGAGAGGCAGGACATTGCGTGGCGGGTATTAAGTCGACACAGGCAAGGGGTATTGTTTGACCCCCTATCAGTCTGAAGAAGGGTTTCGACCCGAAATGTTACCTATTTCCTTCGCTCCATAGATGCTGCTGCACCCGCTGAGTTTCTCCAGCATTTTTGTGTACCTGGGATTGTTTGATAGGCAGATGGTTGGAACAAAAGTGAGAGATAAGAAGAGTCAGTGTGAGATAGATTTGAAGAGTTGCAGTTTGTGTATGTAGCCAGAGTGAGGAAAGTAGCGGGAGGAGGAGGGTGGGCTGAAGGGGAGTCCATGTGGGGCCCAGGGGAAAGAAGGGGAGGGTGTTGGGGAAAAAAGGAGAGGGGGAGGAGGGTTGTTATAGGATAACTAAAGTTGGAGAATTGATACCATTTGATTGGAACTGTAGATAAGCACATCACCAGGACCTAATTGATACTACTGAAAGTGGTCAGGAAACTACAGATGCTTTGGTCCCAATCTTCCAAATTCAGGAATTGTCCCCCCTGGAATTGAAAATTGGTTGCTTCACAATATAGATTATGAAGGCTGGAAAAAGACACTAGGAAATGAGGCCAAATTTTGTCATGAAGTTAATAGAATCCACTATTTGAGGACGATAGCGAGGACATGGAGATTAATGGACTATTGGAAAAAGTCTCCACTTACAATGTTTGATGCCTGATCAGGGAGAGTCAGGATGAATTCTGAAGAGCCAGTCAAGTGGAAAGAAAGGAGAACTGCTAGAGGGACACTGTGGGGCAGGCAGCAACGGAGAGGGAAATGGACAGTCAACATTCCATCAACATCAACTATCCACTTTCTTCCACAGATAATGCCTGATCTGCAGAATTCTTCTGGAACACTTTCATAGTTCTAGATTCCAGCATCTGTGGCCACTTGTGCCTCAAAGTCATGAGTTAGTCTTATTGATTTATTTATATAATCAATGTAAATGAACACTGATATTGAATACTGATGTTGAATTTCATAGGTCATTCAATAAGATTTTCACACAACACAGCAAGCATTAAGAAATGTTTACAATTGAAGGCAACTTATTGAGATGCACATGAAATTGATAAATGTTTTATTATTAATGTTTAATGTTTTATGTGTCATTCCTATGTATGTCATCTTGTCACTTGCGGGCGGAGCACCAAGGCAAATTCCTTGTATGTGAATATACTTGGCCAATAAACTTATTCATTCAAATTGATCAGGAGATTGGAGTCAAAAGATAGGGATGAAGGAACTGCTACCAGGAACTGCCAACGTGGCATTTGTTGGCTAAGAGAGTAAACAAAGCTGTGGCAGAAGGAATTCAGTGTGGGGAAAGCACAAGGTCATCTTTGGATCTTAAATATTTATTTTCTGAGTGGTGAGGTTCACAATTGTGAAAGAACATGGATATTTCCGTGCTGAAGAAGGATCTTACTCTGAAACATTGATCATTCCTTTCCCGATGTAGCCTGCTCTACATACTGTTGTTTTTGCAATATCATGGTCTAGTTTAATTAGAATTATTGATAAGTTATTGCAAATATATTTTCATTGTAATTATGTTCAATGTATCTAATGTCCTGTGAAGCTGTGGCAAGGATGAATTTTATTACTCTGGTTCATATCTAGAACAATGAAATTCTTACAAAGGATTAGTATGGGTGTCCAGGGTTATGGGGAGAAGGCAGGAAAATGGGGTGAAGAGGGAATGAATTGCGGAATAGACTTGATAGGATGAATGGCCTAATCTGCAAGGATCCAGCAAAATAAACTTACATTTATTCATTTACATGGTTTCAAATGGAGCTGTAATAATCATTAAGGATCTTCTTCACAAAAATTCAGCATAACTAGTTAATATATACCGAGACCATGTGTACATCTGACATTTCTGCTTTTAAAATGTAGATTTTGGAGATCATTGCACCCAAATAGAGATTGTGTTGTTAAAAGCACATGCATTGCAGGTCTTCTGAACTCAATGGTATACACTTGAATTTTAAGGGAAATAAACCAGACTGGTGTTTAAGAGTGCCATAACTAATACATCCCTGGAAAAGAATAATATGTCTTGATTACCAGTACAGGAAGATGACATCAATAAAATCAAAACTGCAAATATTTTCTTTAAATTATTAAACCATGATATGATTTGTTGAAGTATATCTCCACACATTTCTATAGGACCATCAACACTATCTGGCCATTCTAAAATTGTCCTTCCAATCAGTGCATACCACAGAATTATTAAAATAAGGCTCGTCGGTCGGAGGGTCCGATACCTCACCCGAAGCCTCGTCGATGGTAGGGGCCCCTCTGAAAGCTCGGCAGGATCGAAAACTCGCCCGAAGGCTCATTGTGGCCCGCCCAAAGGCCTGTCAGTCAACGTGACCAGGAACCGGCCGGAAAGCTCGGCGGACAGTGTAATCAGGAGGTAGTTGGAAATGTCACAGGTGAGGAGCAAGGACCAGTAGGATGGTGAACCGGGGTAATGTCTCCAGCGCCTTCAAGGTAGGCTGAGGGAGGTGCCTCCGGAAGACAAAGATGGCCAGATGAAGAGAGGGATGTTGGATCACGGGAACTGCTCAAGTACTCCGAGTGCGCGGGAGGACCGGGCTTTGGACTTTAAAGAATGGTGTCAAAAATGGCAGTGGCTGCATGTGTAATAAATGCAAAAAGAATTTCACTCTGCAGTTGCATATGCGATAAATAAACGCCATTGAACCACCAATGAAATAAAGCATATTTCATATACCTTTCGGTCATGGATGTCTTTGCCATAATTTATTCTGCCCATGTTTTCAACTAAAATATCAAGTCGTGATCCAGCTTGACCAGTGATGTTTATCCAGATTATTTTATTTCTTTCGAGAATACCTTGAAATACCTAATGAACAAACATGGGATAAAAAAAGAGGCATTATTACACTATCTCAACCACTTTTACAGAATTTTCAGCCACCGCTCCCAATATCTCAGTCATTGACAAAGCGCTAGAGGCACTCAGCAGATCAGGCAGAATCTGTTGTGGGAATGATCAGACGATGTTTCCGGTAGGGACCCTTCTTCAGACTAATGTAGGGGACAGATAGCTTGAAAAGAGAGGTGGGGCAAAGCCTAGCCAGTAATAGGTGGAATAGAAAACATAGAAAATAGGTGCAGGAGTAGGCCATTCGGCCCTTCGAGCCTGCACCGCCATTCAATGTGATCATGGCTGATCATCCAACTCAGTATCCTGTACCTGCTTTCTCTCCATACCCCCTGATCCCTTTAGCCACAAGGGCCACATTTAACTCCCTCCTAAATATAGCCAATGAACTGGCCTCAACTACCTTCTGTGGCAGAGAGTTCTATGGCACCACTCTGTGTGAAAAATGTTTTTCTCATCTCGGTCCTAAAATATGTTCTCTTTATCCTTAAACTGTGACCCCTTGTTCTGGACTTCCCCAACATTGGGAACAATCTTCCTGCATCTAGCCTGTCCAACCCCTTAAGAATTTTGTAAGTTTCTATAAGACCCCCCTCAATCTTCTAAATTCTAGCGAGTACAAGCCAAGTCTATCCAGTCTTTCTTCATATGAAAGTCCTGACATCCCAGGAATCAGTCTGATGAACCTTCTCTGTACTCCCTCTATGGCAAGAATGTCTTTCCTCAGATTAGGAGACCAAAACTGTACACAATACTCCAGGTGTGGTCTCACCAAGACCCTGTACAACTGCAGTAGAACTTCCCTGCTCCTATATTCAAATCTTTTTGCTATGAATGCTAACATACCATTCGCTTTCTTCACTGCCTGCTGCACCTGCATGCCTACTTTCAATGACTGGTGTACAATGACACCCAGGTCTTGTTGCATCTCCCCTTTTCCTAATCGGCCAATCGAAGATAGGATCAAAATGCTGGAGTAACTCAGCAGGCCAGGCAGCATTCCTGGAGAGAAGGAATGGGTCGAGACCCTTCTTCAGACTCTGGTCCACTCTAGTCCACAACCACTCCACGCTACACGTGTGGGTTTAAACTAAATAGTGTGGGGGAGGGATTGACAAATTGGGAGTATAAAGATGGTTGAAGAGGAAGTGACTACAGGAAAAATTACAAAAGATTCTCGAATTAATGGGAAGGAAAGTTCGAGAATGGATAAAAGAGTAAGGTCAGGGCCAATTGCAAGTGGTGCGAGGGGGGAAATGAATACGGAGGTCAAAGTGTTGTATATGAATGCGCGAAGTATAAGAAATAAAGTGGACGAGCTTGAGGCTCAGTTAGAAATTGGCAAGTATGATGTTGTGGGAGATACATGGCTGCAAGAAGGCCAGGGCTGGGAACTGAATATTCAAGGGTATACCTCCTATCGAAAAGACAGACAGGTGGGCAGAGGGGGTGGGGTTGCTCTGTTGGTGAGGAATGAAATTCAGTCCCTTGCAAGGGGTGACATTGAAACAGGGGATGTGGAGTCAGTATGGATAGAACTAAGGAATTGTAAGGGTAAAAAGACCCTAATGGGACTTATCTACAGGCCACCAAACAGTAGCCTGGACATAGGGTGCAAGTTGAATCAGGAGATAAAATTGGCATGTAGCAAAAGTAATGCTGGGTTGTTATGGGAGATTTCAACATGCAGGTAGACTGGGAAAATCAGGTTGGTACTGGACCCCAAGAAAGGGACTTTGTAGAGTGCCTTTGTGATGGATTCTTAGAGCAGCTTGTATTGGAACCTACCAGGGAGAAGGCAATTCTGGATTTAGTGTTATGTAATGAACTGAATTTGATAAAGGACCTTGAGGTTAATGAGCCATTAGGAAGCAGTGACCATAACATGGTCAGGTTTAATCTACAATTTGAGAGGGAGAAGGGTAGATCGGAGGTGTCAGTGTTACAGTTGAATAAAGGGGACTATGGGGCCATGAGGGAGGAGCTGGCCAAAGTTGACTGGAAAGATACACTAGCAGGGATGACAGTGGAACAAAAATGGCAGGTATTTCTAGGAATAATACAGAAGGTGCAGGATCAGTTCATTCCTGGGAGGAAGAACGATTCCAAGGGGAGTATGGGGCGACCGTGGCTGACAAGGGACGTCAGAGACAGTATAAAAATTAAAGAGAAGAAGTACAACGTAGCAAAGATGAGCGGGAAGCAAGAGGATTGGGTAATGTTTAAAGAGCAACAGAAGATAACTAAAAAGACAATACGGGGAGAAAAGATGAGGTACGAAGGTAAGCTAGCCAAGAATATAAAGCAGGATAGTAAAAGCTTCTTTAGGTATGTGAAGAGAAAAAAATTAGTTAAGACCAAAGTTGGACCCTTGAAGACCGAAAAAGGTGAATTTATTATGGGGAACAAGGAAATGGCAGATGCGTTGAACAGGTACTTTGGATCCGTCTTCACTAAGGAGGACACAAACAATCTTCCTAATATAGTAGTGGCCAGAGGATCTGGGGTGACAGAGGAACTGAAGAAAATCCACATTAGGCAGGAAATGGTGTTGGGTAGACTGATGGGACTGAAGGCTGATAAATCCCCAGGGCCTGATGGTCTGCATCACAGGGTACTTAAGGAAGTGGCTCTAGAAATTGTGGATGCATTGGTGATAATGTGCCCGTGGATTGCAGAGTAGCTAATGTTAAAAAAAAAAAAAAAAAAAAAAAAAAAAAAAAAAATAAATAAATTGGATAGTTATATGGATGGGAAAGGAATGGAGGGTTATGGTCTGAGCGCAGGTATATGGGACTAGGGGAGACTATGTGTTCGGCACGGACTAGAGGGGTCGAGATGGCCTGTTTCCGTGCTGTAATTGTTATATGGTTATATGGTTATATGGTAATGAAATAGCCGAACAATTGGATAGCAGTAACAGGATCGGTCCGAGTCAGCATGGATTTACGAAGGGGAAATCATGCTTGACTAATCTTCTGGAATTTTCTGAAGGTGTAACGAGGAAAATGGACAAGGGAGAGCCAGTGGATGTAGTGTATCTGGACTTGCAGAAAGCATTTGATAAGGTCCCACATAGGAGATTAGTGGGCAAAATTAGGGCACATGGTATTGGGGGTAGAGTGCAGACATGGATAGAGAAGTGGTTGGCAGACAGGAAACAGAGAGTGGGGATTAACGGGTCCCTTTCAGAATGGCAGGCAGTGACTAGTGGGGTACCACAAGGCTCGGTGCTGGGACCGCAGATATTTACAATATACAATTTACATGGATGAAGGGATTCAAAGTAACATTAGCAAATTTGCAGATGACACAAAGCTGGGTGGCAGTGTGAACTGTGAGGAGGATGCTTTGAGAATGCAGGGTGACTTGGACAGGTTGGGGGAGTGTGCGGATGCATGGCAGATGACGTTTAATGTGCAGAAATGTGAGGTTATCCACTTTGGTAGCAAAAACAGTTAGGCTGATTACTATCTAAATGGCGTCAAGTTGGGAAAAGGGGATTTGGGGGTCCTTGTTCATCAGTCTATGAAAGTAAGCATGCAGGTACAGCAGGCAGTGAAGAAAGCGAATGGCATGTTGGCCTTTATAACAAGAGGAGTCGAGTATAGGAGCAAAGAGGTCCTTCTGCAGTTGTACAGTGCCCTAGTGAGACCACACCTGGAGTATTGTGTGCAGTTTTGGTCCCCTAATTTGAGGAAGGACAATCTTGCTATTGAGGGAGTGCAGCGTAGGCTTACAAGGTTAATTCCCGGGATGGTGGGACTGTCATATGCTGAGAGAATGGAGCAGCTGGGCTTGTACACTCTGGAGTTTAGAAGGATGAGAGGATATCTCATTGAAACATATAAGATTGTTAAGGGTTTGGACACACTGGAGGCAGGAAACATGTTCCCGATGTTGGGGGAGTCCAGAACCAGGGGCCACAGTTTAAGAATAAGGAGTAAGCCATTTAGAAAGGAGACAAGGAAACACTTTTTCTCACAGAGAGTGGTGAGTCTGTGAAATTCTCTGCCTCTGAGGGCAGTGGAGGCAGGTTCTCTGGATGTTTTCAAGAGAGAGCTGGATGGGGCTCTTAAAGATAGCGGAGTCAGAGGATATGGGGAAAAGGCAGGAACAGGGTACTGATTGGGGATGATCAGCCTTGATCACATTGAATGGCGGTGTTGGCTCGAAGGGCCAAATGGCCTACTCCTGCACCTATTGTCTATTGTCTATTGTCACTCTAGTCTGAAGAAGGGTCTCGACCCAAAACATCACCCATTCCTTCTCTCTGGAGATGCTGCCTGTCCTGCTGAATTACTCCAGCATTTTGTGTCTATCTTTGGTTTAAACCAGCATCTGCAGTTCATTCCTACACAGTAATAGGTGGATAGAGGTGAGGGGGGATTAATTGGCAGATAGGTGGTGTAAATGACAAAGGATAAAGGAGGAAAAAAAGATGGTAGATGTAGAAAGAGGAGTGAAATCAGAGGGAGAGATATGGATTGAAGGAGGCAGGGAGGAAGAGAAAAAGGTATAAAAGGGAAAAATACAACTCGGGGATGGGAGATGAGTGTGTGGAAGAGGGGAAAGGAACAGGGTGACTGGGAGGGGAGGGGAGGGGAGGGGGGAAGTATGAGCATTGGATTGAGGGGGGGGGGTGTAATGGGGGGGGCACATCACTGAAACCGGAGCATTCATTGGTCATACTGTTGGGTTGCAAGCTATCCAAGCACAATATGAGATGTTCCTCAAGGTTGTGTGTGGCTATCTTCTGGCAATGCAGGAGACCACAAGGATAGAAAGGTATGGGAATAGGAAGAGAAGTGAAAAGGGTTTTGCCCCAGTCCCACTTAGGAAACCTGAACGGAAAGCTCTGGAGACTTTGCGCCCCTCCCAAGGTTTCCGTGCGGTTCCCGGAAGTTGCAGGTGGTTGCCGGATGTTGCAGGCAGTGGAAGCAGGTAGGGAGACTGACAAAAACCTCCGGGAACTGCACGGAAACCTTGGGTGGGGCGCAAAGTCTCCAGATGTTTCCGTTCAGGTTTCGTAAGTGGGACAGGGGCATTAGCAACTGAGAGATTCAGCAGGCCTTGGCAGGCAGAACGCAAGTGGTTGGTGAAACAGTCACCTACTCTACACTTCAACTTTTCAATGTAAGGTTACTTTCACTACTCTTCTTATCTGACACCATTTTGTTTCCATCTTCTCACCTCTTTCCTTTTTACTTACTCCACCCATCCACCACTCAAAACCCCCTCATCGCCATCCACCTAGCACTTGCCAGGCTTTGCCCCGCTCACTTCTTTTTCCAGCTATCCCCACCCTACTCCATCAGTCTGAAGAAGGATTCCAACTCAAAACGTATAGATCCATAGATACTGCCTGTCCTCCAGCACTTTGTGTTTTGCGAAATACCAATTACTGTTATTTAACTCAACTCCAAACAGTATTGGGGTTTTTTTAAATCAAGGTTAATTTTAGTACTGCTCAGTATTTGAACCTTTATTTATATTTCTCTTATTTTGAGCATAAGAAATAAACAGAGCTCATTCTGACACACGGAGGAAGTGGTCGGTCAATTTTGGAGAAGCAGCCAAGTGTTAAGTAAATACTCAAATCCAAATATCAGAAGAAAGCATTGGCACAATGGAATGCAATGTTTCAGATATTAAGTATGTAGATACACCAATGAATTTTGCTTTTGAAGCAATTAATTTTACTGACAGTCTACATATTTACATAGATTTGATTGCCATTCATTAGTTGAATGAATTTGGGCAAAACTTGCTTGATGCTTACTTTCAATCAGTCCAAAAGGTACACAACACGCCCTCATGTACCAAACACTATCATCAGGATGTGGCATTGGTGCAATTTTCTTTATCTATTTATTCTCCAAACCCCCCCCCCCCCCCCCCCCCCCCCCCACTCAACGCATCATTTTTTGAGTTTGGAAATACATCCAAAAAACGTATTCAGATAAAGATTTTAACCACAATTAAAATTAAGCTTTTTGTTTAAACAAACTGAGATCATTGAACAAAACATCATTGGAACAGGCCCTTTGGCCCACAATATTCATTCCGAATATAATGCCAAAATAAACAAATCTCCAGAACTATTGTAAATAAGAAAATGGTACAAACCTGATCTAAAAGCTAGAGAGGCAAATGCATAGCGTTACTTTGAGAAAACCCAGTTGAGATTTCATCTCAGACAGCAATTGAGGGGCAAGAGTACAGGGCGATTAGTTACAATTGGATTAATGCTTAGGTTTAGATAGATGGTACATGGGAAGAGTTCATAATCGGGAACATTGGCTAGCTACAGAGGAGTGGATAAGAGCAAAAAACTGCTCCAACTGAGAATTAATAAGGATATAGGACTAAAAGATAAGGGTTACAGTTATGCAGTTATGCAGCAGGGAAACAGGCCCTTCGGCATACTGGCCAAGTTGCCCAGCAGAGCTAGCCTCAGTTAATGCTGGCTCCTGGCCCATATCGCTCGCAAAAATGTTCCTATCCACGTCGCTCCCACTTCCTCTGGCAGCTTGTTCCATATATGCACCACCCTTTGTCCCTCCAGTCCCTTTTAAATCTTTCCCATCTCACCTTAAATTATGCCTTCTAGTTTCACTCTCCTACCCCGAGAAAAGACTGTGCCTTATCTATTTCCCTGAATATATATCTTCCTTCAAACTCCTAAGATAGAAACCTATCCAGCTTTTTCTTATCTCCAGAATCAGTCACATCCTTGTCAATAATGTTTGCACTCTTTCCTGTTCAATAACATCCTTCCTATAGCAGGGAGACCAGAATGACAAGTGTGGCTGAGAGCAGTGGATAGGGAAGTTGTAGAAAAGAGTTTGTCAAGTCAAATCAAGTGTAGTTTATTACCAGAAAAGGATACAGACAGCAGCATCACAGGCACATACACTCAGACGACACACAATAATATAAATGATACATCAATTTTGCAAGACAGCGAAAAGAGAAAGACTATGCAGAAAAAGTGGATGCATTAGTGATAATTTTTCAAAACTCTTTAGATTCTGGAGTAGTTCCTGGGGATTGGAGGGTAGCTAATGTAACCCCACTTTTTAAAAAGGGAGGGAGAGAGAAAACGGGGAATTACAGACCAGTTAGTCTAACATCGGTAGTGGGGAAACTGCTAGTCAGTTATTAAAGATGGAATAGCAGCACATTTGGAAAGTGGTGAAATCATTGGACAAAGTCAGCATGGATTTATGAAAGGTAAATCATGTCTGACGAATCTTATAGAATTTTTCGAGGATGTAACTAGTAGAGTGGATAAAGGGAGAACCAGTGGATGTGTTATATCTGGACTTTCAGAAGGCTTTCGACAAGGTCCCACATAAGAGATTAGTATGCAAACTTAAAGCACACGGTATTGGGGGTTCAGTATTGATGTGGATAGAGAACTGGCTGGCAGACAGGAAGCAAAGAGTAGGAGTAAACGGATCCTTTTCAGAATGGCAGGCAATGACGAGTGGGGTACCGCAAGGCTCGGTGCTGGGACCCCAGCTATTTACAATATATATTAATGATTTGGACGAGGGAATTGAATGCAACATCTCCAAGTTTGCGGATGACACAAAGCTAGGGGGCAGTGTTAGCTGTGAGGAGGATGCTAGGAGGCTGCAAGGAATCTTCGGTAGGTTGGGTGAGTGGGCAAATGCATGGCTGATGCAGTATAATGTGGATAAATGTGAGGTTATCCACTTTGGTGGCAAAAACAGGAAAGTAGACTATTATCTGAATGGTGGCCGATTAGGAAAAGGGTAGATGCAACAAGACCTGGGTGTCATGGTACACCAGTCATTGAAAGTAGGCATGCAGGTGCAGCAGGCAGTGAAGAAAGCGAATGGTATGTTAGCATTCATAGCAAAAGGATTTGAGTATAGGAGCAGGGAGGTTCTACTGCAGTTGTACAGGGTCTTGGTGAGACCACACCTGGAGTATTGCGTACCGTTTTGGTCTCCTAATCTGAGGAAAGACATTCTTGCCATAGAGGAAGTACAGAAAAGGTTCACCAGACTGATTCCTGGGATGTCAGGACTTTCATATGAAGAAAGACTGGATAGACTCGGCTTGTACTCGCTAGAATTTAGAAGATTGAGGGAGGATCTTATAAAAACTTACAAAATTCTTAAGGGGTTGGACAGGCTAGATGCAGGAAGATTGTTCCCGATGTTGGGGAAGTCCAGAACACGGGGTCACAGTTTAAGGATAAAGGGGAAATATTTTAGGACCGAGATGAGAAAAACATTTTTCACACAGAAGGCTCGAAGGGCAGAATGGCCTACTCCTGCACCTATTTTCTATGTTTCTATGTAAAAACATTTTTTAAAAAACAGCTCAACCAGGCAAATAAAAGGGTCAAAAAGGTGTGTGAAACATCATTGGCAAATTGGATTTAAGAAAATCCCAAGGCCTTTTATATATAAATTAAAAATAAGGATAACTATAACGAAGGAAGAACCACTCAAGGTTAAAGGTGGAAATTTAAGCTTGGAGCCACTAGATGTACTATGCATTTGTATTTACCAAGTTGATTGCATTGCATCTCTTGAAACGCATTAAGGTGGATAAGTCCCGAGGGCCCTATGGGATTTATTCCAGATTATTGAGAGAGGCAAGAGAGGATAATGCAGGGGCATTCACAAATATCTTTGTATCCTCTCTTTACACAGGCGAGTCCCGGGGGACTAAAGAGAGTCTAATATTGTTCATTGTTTAAAAAAGGAAGTTACCAAAGGATAATCCAGAAAATTATAGGCCAGTGAAGCTCATGTCAGTGGTAGAGAACTTATTGGAGAGGATTCTTTAGGATCGGGTTTACTCGCATTTGGAATAGGATATTAAATGACAATCAGCATTGACTTGTCCCCAGCAATCATATCAAAAACTTGACTGAGTTTTTTGTGGAAGTGGCAAAGGTGATTGATGAAATTAGGGCAGTGGATGTGGTCGGCAAGAATTTTAATAAGGCATTGAGAAAGTCCCTTGTGGGAGGCAGATCCACAAGATCAAGAGGAATGAGATCCACAGTGAGTTGGTAGTTTGGATTCACAACTCATAGAAGTCCAAGAGTAGTGGTGGAAGAATGTTATTCTGACTGGAGGTCTGGGACCAATGGTGTTCAGCAAGGATCTATGCTGAAACCTCTGTTTGCGATATATCTTGGACATTAACATGGATGGTGTGATTAATAAGCTTGCAGATGACACCAAAATTGGTGGTTGCAGACAGAGAGGTGGCTGTGGGATACAGTGGGATATAGATCAATTACAGATATGGACACAAAAAATGGTAGATGAGGCTTAAGATGAACAAGTGTCAGATATTGCTCTTTAGGAGATTGAAGTACAAAGTTAATGGCAAGACCTGTAACATAATTTTTGCATAGAAGGATCTTTGGGCTCCAGGTCCATTGTTCCCTGAAAGTGGCAATGCAAATAGATGTAATGGGCCTGTTCCACTTAGGCGATTTTTCAGGCGACTGTCAAGTTGCCACACACACACACAGCCACACACACACACACACACAGCCACACACACAGACACACACACACACACACACACACACACACACACACACACACACACACACACACACACACAGAGCCACACACACGCACACACACGCACACACACACGCACACACACACGCACACACACACGCACACACACAGAACCACACACACACACACACACACAGAGCCACACACACACAGAGCCACACACACACACACACACACACAGAGCCACACACACACAGAGCCACACACACACACACACACACACACAGAGCCACACACAGAGCCACACACACAGCCACACAGCCACACACACACACACACACACACACAGAGCCACACACAGAGCCACACACAGAGCCACACACACAGCCACACACACAGCCACACACACAGCCACACACACACACACACACCTTCCTTCACCAGCCCGTTATGCAGGCGGGGGACAGGGCAAGTGGGGGGAGCGCTGTCTGAGTGAAATTCACACAGTGCAAATCCAAGGTGATTCCGCGATGAACAGGAAAGTTGGTGCTGTAATTAAGATGGCTAAAGCAGTGTACGGCAAGTCCTTTAAAAGAGGGGGTGGAGAGGGGGAGAAGTGGGGTGAAGGGTGGAGAGGGGGGAGAAGTGGGGTGAAGGGTGGGGGGGGAGAAGGAGTGGAGACAACCTTTAAGAAGCCAGAGATACACGGCTGTGAAGCTCGGCGGACATTTAACATTACCGGTCGGTTATCCTTGGTTCTAAAAACTACTGCTTACGTTTTGTTTTCCCAATGAGCCAATGAAATTCACTGGTCAGCACCGGCTACAACCTACTAGAACCTATGAGAACCTTTGACCTCCTGGCAACCCACTAGGACCTCCTGGCCACCCACTAGGACCTCCTGGCCACCCACCAATGGCAGGAGAATTCTCGCTACCCTCCATGGCGGCTTGATTCTAGTCGCCGCTAATGTTTCAACATGTTGAAAAATTTGCGCCGACCATACTGAGGCCGCGACTAGTTCCCAGAATGCGGGAACTCCTCACGACCATGAAGGCGACTACCTGGCAGCCACCCGCGAACATGTGGCGACCATGTGGCGACTGCATAGTCTGCTGCAGTCGCCTAAAAAGTCGCCGGTGGGACAGGCCCATAAAAGTCAGGAAGTCTTGTGGCAGCTTTATAAATCTTTGATTAGGCAGTATTTGGTGTATTGTGTGCATTTCAGATAGCCACATTTCAGGAAGGATGTGGAGACCTTGGAGAAGGCACAGAAGAGGTTTACTAGAGTACTGACGCAAGTAACTGCGTATGAGGGCTAACAAAAAAAATGACACAAAGTTATGCTGCAACTCAGCAGGTCAGGCAGCATCTCTGAAGAACATAGGCAGGCGATGTTTCGTGTCAGGGCCTCACTTCAGATTTGTAGTGGGAGAGGAGAGAAAGCTGGAAGAGATGTGGGGGCGGGACAATATGGCAACCACCCTCAACTGTATCCACCTATCACTTGCCAGACTTTGACCCACATCCCCACCTTTCTTCCAGCTTTCTCCCCTCCTATTACAATCAGGTTCCCTACCCAAAATGCAGCCTATCCATGTTCTCCAGAGATGCTGCCCGCACCTCTGAGTTCCTCCAGCTCTGTCTTATCATTTTTTTAAACCAGAATCCTGCTTGGATTAGAGGGTATTAGCTGCAAGGAGAAATTAGACACACTTTGATCATTTTCTCTAGAGTGTTGGAGGTTGAGAGGAGAACTGATAGAAGTAATTAACATTATGAGAGGCATGGATAGAGTTGAGAATCAGAAACTTTTTCCCTGGGTGGAAATACTAGGAACGGCATAGGTTAAAGTTAAAATTGGGAAAAATCTAAGGAGATGTGTAGAGCAAGTTTTTTTACATAGAAGATAATGGGTGCCTGGAGGATGGTGTCAGGGGTGGTAGTTGAAGCAGATATGCCAGTAACATTTAAGAGGCTTATAGATAGGTACATGGATATGCAGGAAATGGAGGGAACTCATATTCCTGTGGGCCAAAGGGCATGTTCCTGTGCTGTAGTGTGCTATATAGTTCCTGTTCTGTAGTGTGCTATATAGTTCCTGGTCTGTAGTGTGCTATATAGTTCCTGTGCTGTAGTGTGCTATATAGTTCCTGTGCTGTAGTGTGCTATATAGTTCCTGTTCTGTAGTGTGCTATATAGTTCCTGTGCTGTAGTGTGCTATATGTTGAGGCATTAGTGAAAATAAAAGTGAGAAAGTAATTAAATGCTTGAGGGGGGTCTGTAGTCTTCCATTGCTGAGGTTGGATTAGGATCGTGTAGGTTGGTTCAAGAGTTTCAGATACATACAGCCAAAGTTCAGAGCACAAATGATCAATTGCCTGTTTTCTTTATCTCATACATTTCTCATCGGTTTTCTTATCAGGGGACCTCAATCAGTGTAAATTGGCAACAACACTTCCTCCTCGCCGATTGTCACCTCTCTAGACTGTGTGCTCAGCTCCCCTGTTCTTCACAGTCAATATGCACGACTATGTGACCAGACATAGCTCCAATGCTATCTTGAAATTCGCTGATGACACCACCACCGTTGAATGAATAACAGATAACTATGTGTCAGACTCTACTTGGAACACAGTACAGCAGCGGAATGGCCCTTCGGCTCACAATGTTTGTGCTGAACATGATGCCAAGTTAAACTGATCTTATTTGCCTGTACATGATCCATGTCACTCTATTCCTTGCTTCTTCTGCACCCTCCTCAAAACCTTCACATGCTTCCTGTAATGGGGTAACCAGAACTGCATGTTATACTTCAAATGTGGCCTAACCACATTTAAAAAACTGCATCATGACTTCCTGACTTTTATACTGAATGCCCCAACCAATTAAGGGAAGCATACCTTATGCCTTCTATCTACTGTGTTGCCACTTTCAGGGAAGTTGGACATGGATCCCAAGATCCCTCAGTACATCAATGGGTTAAGGGCCTTGCCTTCAACCTTCCCCTTCAGATTTGACATCCCATAGTGCAAGACCTCAGACCTCAATTCTGATGTGATCATTGTGGACAGATTGGTCTGAGATAGGGACTCAAAGTAATTGTTTGTGGCTTTTTACTGATACCTCTAAGTTTCTAACTTTGTTAAATGGGAGAGTCTGCACCAATATATATCCATCTAGATTTGACTACACAGAGATGTTTATCAATATCATGTTTTCTTCATGAACTATGCAGTAGTTCAGATTTGAATCTTCTGTTTTGCTTCCAGCAACTGGTCCCCCTCCACTTCAGATGCAACTCATCCACCTTGTTCAGTTCACCTCTGCCCCAGAAGAGATCCCAAACGTGAAAACAAATCTGAAACCCTACCCCTTGCACCAACTCCCGAGCCATGCACTCGTTTTTCCTATCTTCCTATTTCTACCCTTGCTAGCTAGTGGCACTGGGAGTAATCCAGAGATGACTACCCTTGGGGTCCTGCTTTTTAATCTTCTGCCATAACTCCCTAAACATCTTTGTGCATTCACTTTGCAGAAGGTCAACCCTTTGCCTACCCATGTCATTTGTCCCAACATGCACGTAATCTTCAGGTTGCTCACTCTCTGCCTTGAGAATGTTCTGCAACTGCTTGAAGACATCCTGGACCCCGACACCAGGGAGACAACACACCACCCTGAATCTCATTTACTGGTACAGAGTCTCCTGTCTGTGCCCCTAACTAACGAGTGATCTATAATAATGGCTCTGTCTGACTTTTCCGTTCCCCGCTGTGCATCTGAGCCAGGCCCGACACCATGGGCGAGACTGCTGCAGATCCTGCTCTCCCCAACCTGTCATCTGCCAAAACAATGTCCAAAGGAGCAGACCTGTTGTGGAGGAGAACGGCTACAGGGCATTCCTGCACTCTCTGCCAACTACCTTTCCTGGGGGCCACCCATCTACTTCCTTCCTGTACCTTAGGCATGACCACCTTACTGTAACTCTTATCTGTGGAACGCTCACACCCCCAGATAATTCCAATGTCATCCGGCTGCAGCTCCAGTTCCTTAACGCGGACCTTAAGGAGCTGCAAATGAACGCACTTACGCCTACTCCCATTTTCCTGTTTCTAATCTGCAAATTGCAGGGGGAAAAAACCTTAATTTTCTTGAGCCAAAATGCAACCTGGTTCAACAGAGGCTTCTCCAATGCCTGCCTGGCACAAGATAAATATCAATTTCTGCCTTTTGTCTGCAGTTCCAAGCATCCACTGCCCACAATCATCTGTAGCTCCTTCAGCCCTTGCCATATGTCTGTTCAACTCACCAGGAACATTCAGGACCGAATACTCCACTGCTTTAGAATTGTTGTTAATATTCCATAGTGTTCCAAAACTCTACAATGTTATATTTCTCCTAGTGATATAATATATTGACTGTGGAAATTAATGCCACAGTTTAGTTAGTAAACAGGACACCTTACCCCATTCACCATGACGTAGGCTCGGTCATGAACCCCATTCAAGGGCGATGCCAGCATCGTACCCTGCGTGCAATTTACTGGGAGGGTATTTCTGTAAAGCATGTATCCAAAATACTGAGGAGAAATGAACAATACATTCTGATTAGCAGTGAATTGGAAATTCAACATTTATCCAGCAAATGAGATAGGTAAAAGTTGGACCTGAGTATAGAAGTTGGGATGTAATGTTAAATTGTACAAGGCATTGGTGAGGCCAATTCTGGAGTATGGTGTACAATTATAGGAAGGATGTCAACAAAATAGAGAGAGTACAGAGGAGATTTACTAGAATGTTGCCTGGGTTTCAGCAACTAAGTTACAGAGAAAGGTTGAACAAGTTAAGGCTTTATTCTTTGGAGCGCAGAAGGTTAAGAGGGGACTTGATAGAGGTTTTTAAAATGATGAGAGGGATAGACAGAGTTGACGTGGAAAAGCTTTTCCCACTGAGAGTAGGGAAGATTCAAACAAGGGGACATGACTTGAGAATTAAGGGACTGAAGTTTAGGGGTAACATGAGGGGGAACTTCTTTACTCAGAGAGTGGTAGCTGTGTGGAATGAGCTTCCAGTGAAGGTGGTGGAGGCAGGTTCGTTTTTATCATTTAAAAATAAATTGGATAGTTATATGGATGGGAAAGGAATGGAGGGTTATGGTCTGAGCGCAGGTATATGGGACTAGGGGAGATTATGTGTTCGGCACGGACTAGAGGGGTCGAGATGGCCTGTTTCCGTGCTGTAATTGTTATATGTTATATATATGTTATGGTATGAGTGCAGGCAGGTGGGACTAAGGGAAAAAAGTTGTTCGGCACGGACTTGTAGGGCCGAGATGGCCTGTTTCCGTGCTGTAATTGTTATATGGTTATATGGTTATAAGTGTAATAAGTCAAACAAAGGCCAAAAGCAATAAACGCTGAACACGAGCTCAAAGGCTCCTTGGAACAGTTACCAAGGGAAGTGCAATATCAAATGCAATAACCACATTAACAGCTGGGCATCAGGAGGCAGCTAAACTGGCATCACACTTATCCAATTGAGGAAGGCAAATCAGTTGTAGTCTTCACCCTACAGCAAAATCATTTCAATAACTTTGGATCTGACGCAGACCAAGGAAAGCCTTACTGATGCATTTCGAGAACAGAGCCACAGAATAAATTGATATATCAAGGGAAAAAATAAACTTTAAACATTTAAGATTAAAATTCCCTTAATCTATAAAGAAGATCAGATTGAGAAATACAAGATGGGTTAAAGCTGCACTCGGAGGCTCTATTTAGTGAATGTTTATTTATTTAGAAAATGATTGGGTGGCGGTTCTGAACACTAAAAATAGTTGTGTTAATATTTGAAATAAAACTAAGTACAAAGTGTGATAGCAAGCTTGGTACATCCAGAGCTCAGCTACAAATTATGGTGTGATTAAGTGCAGAATATTCAAAGGACAGTATAGGACAGTATAGGAAGAGCACTGTCAGTTTCAAGTTGTGAGGCTAAACAAGATTGGAGATGAGAATGATTAAGATACAAAGGGATCTGAAAATAAAGAATAGAATATTTTCTATGTTTCTATGAAACTAACCAACAGAGCGGCACATTAGCGTAAGGACAGCACAGTAGCACGGCTGGTAGAGCTGCTGCCTGGGAAGGGTTGGGGGAGGAAGAATTAGCTACATTTTGAATTGAGACTTTGTAGCAGTTTGTTATTTGCTCACTTTCCGCAGGTGCTGTCTGACTAGCTCGGTGTTTCAGCACGTTCTGTGTTTATTTTTGATTTTCCAGTATCTGTAGTTTTGTTTAAAATGTTCACTTTAAAGGACTAAGGCAGAATTGCAGAAGGATTTAGGTAGGAAATTCCAGTTTTGGATCTACTCAACTAAGGGCATGGTCAAAATCTGAAGAAAATTTCTGATCAATCAACACCAATCAGGCTTTGTGAGCCGAAGGGCCTGTTCCTGTCCTGTGCTCTTCTATATCTGGAGAAGAAGCAAGGTCTTAATGCTGTGGCTGCTGATGAAAACAAAAGATTAAAATGCCATATATGGATGGGTAATATTTGTGCAGTAGCGTTGTGTACTGTTGTTCACGGCAGCTGGATATTATTTGTGTGTGGGGCGGATGTTTATGCCAAGGTGTGATGTTTCTGTGGCGGGAACAATGTCTATATAGAGGAAGTTCTGGTTGTGGGGCATGGTAGGAGGTGATGTGTGTACAGTAGCCATTCCTTATTTGAAGTTATGATTTTAACAAATGTCAGTGTTCAGTATGTCATGGCTCTACTCATAGCTAAAATCTGCTAATACTACAGTCTATCGAGTCTGTGTGGTTGGGTGCAGTCACTTCTGTATTTGCATATTTTTATCTTATTGAGTCGTGCTTTGATCAGAAGTGATTTAAACAGTACGAATGTTCCGTGAATTTATGATCTCATAAATTTCTTACACGTTGAAATATTTTTTGGAATCTTGACCCACTAAAGCAAATCAATATTTATAAGTTGTATGAAAAGATGCTTTTTTTCCCTCTGTACTTCATGACTTGGAGGAAATTTAGTAGTAAATATTTAAGGTCAAAGCTTTAAATCCAAGCATAGGCATTGTTTTTATAAAGGTACTGGCTGCCGATAGTGAAGCACTAAGAGATTTTAGGTGCAAGTCTAAAGCCTAAATGTTTAATTTGGAGTATCTGACCTTAATATAATTAGGTGTACAGCAAGAAGTGGTTCTTGTTGCTTAGCTTTCTCATGTGTTTAATTTTATCTGAGAAATCAAAAGGTGTCTAAAGAAACAACATGTTGAATTTGTTTATAAGCACCTACTCTTTATCTCTGTGATTATCTTTCTTTCGGGGTCAAGGAAAGAGCATTCACGTCGCGGCCCTGTTTCCACCAATCTTTCCACCACCACACACACAAGAAGCGACAAGACACCATTGAATGCAGATGCCGCGAAGTGTGTTCAGCTCTGGCTGAACAACTTCTAATCTTGTGAGTGGACTCAATAAGATCTTTCTTTCTATCATGTCTTGTTTTACTGATATAATAAATACTGTTGAGATGGTGCCAGAAGAACAAAGATACCACTATCGTACACTATAATTCTAGATAATGTTGTGAATTATGGGAGAATCTTGTGGGAGGTGCAGAGAGGGGAGGAGGGAAGTGGAAAGGATGGCAGGGAAAACTGAACTTGGCACGGAGGAGGGTGCTGAGAAATTTGATTTTTCATTTTGGGAAATTTGCGATGATTTTGTTCAACACTCTGATATTTGATTTAACAAAAAAAAAGTGGTTTGGAAATGACAAAGGATGACTAATTCACTACGGTATCAACATAATCCCTTGAACTTCTAAGCAGAGCCACAATGGATTCATTCGTTTTGAGAAAGAAACAATATCATTTTGAAACCAGACGGTGCACAATTAATGTTACATTTGAGAGAATCTGAGAAATTATCTGCAGACTTCAAATGAAACAGCACTGTGACACGGCTCTTTTTTTTATTTTATTTTTTTATTTATTTATTAGAAGTAGACATATTATAAAATGTAGTTACATATTATAGTAAAAAAAAAAACTTTTCATATACATCAGTCATACATTATTAAAATTTTCCATTATCAATTACTTCTGCTTCTAGTATTTTTATTTTTTATAGAAAGCGAGAAAAAGAGAGGGTAGAAAGTTACAAAATAAAAAAGAAAGCAAAAAAAAAACAAAAAAAAAAACAAGAAACAACACAACAGAAAAACAAGGGAGGTGGAATGGGTTACCTGTAATACATCAATGGAGATAGGTTCGTAGGTTATAAAGTATAGAGTATAGTTTTTCATCTGTTCCTGAGTTCAAGTTTCAGCTGGGTCCTCGTGCTGTGCCAATCTATCCCTTCAGATAGTTAATGAATGGAGCCCAAATTTTATGGAAAAGATCTTGTTTGTCCATTAAGACAAGTCTAATTCTTTCTAAGTATAGGGTCTCCGACATTTCCGTAATCCACATTTTAATTGTGGGGGTTGTAGGGCCTTTCCAAAATTGTAATATTAATTTTTTTTCGGTTATTATACTGTAATTGAGGAAGTTTCTTTGGTTTGTTGTGAGTGTTAAGCTTTGTTCTGATATTCCAAGTATTATTAATTTTGTGTCTGGGTCCAGTTTTGTATTAATAACTTCTGAAGTTATTTCAAAAATATCTGTCCAGAAATGTTTAAGTTTTATACAGTTTGTAAACGTATGTGTTAAATTAGCCTCTAAATGTAGACATTTATCACAAATAGGAGAGATTTGTGGGAAGATTCTATTTAGTTTTATTTTAGAGAAGTGTAGTCTATGTAAGACCTTGAATTGTATTAAAGTATGTCTGGCATTTAATGAACATTGATGTATTTGTTGTAAACTTTCGTCCCACATATCTTTCGTGATAGGATGACCTATTTCATTTTCCCATTTGTATCTATATGGTTCGGTCGGTGGTACCTCGTTATTTAGTAAGGTGTTATAAATATAAGCTATTAGTTTTTCAGTATTAGGATGCTTGTTCAGACATTCATCAAGAATTTCTGATTCCCTATTCCTGTAAACTTGTGTGTTAGATTTAACATAATCTCTAATTTGTAGATATCTGAAGAAATTATTTGAGTGCAGTCCATAATTCAGTTGTAACTCTTGAAATGAAAGAAAAGTACCTTTCCCATAAAGATGTCCTATATTTTTGATTCCATGATTTTTCCATTGTGTGAAACCTTTGTCCATAAAGGATGATTTGAATAAAGGATTATTTACAATGGGAAGGCAGAGTGGTATATTATTCAATTTTAAATCTTTTTTTATTTGTTTCCAAATTCGTATTCCACTATGTATTATGGGGTTTTCTTTATAGGTTTTTTTGTGCAGTTTTGTGGGGGCAAATATGATTGGTCCAATTTCAAAAGGTAGACAGTCTTCCTTTTCCATCATTAGCCAATCTGGTTGTTGGTCCATCTCTTCCAGCCAAAAATTCATGTTTTTAATATGGACTGCCCAAAAATAAAATAAGAAATTTGGCAAAGCCAGACCTCCATTTATCTTTGATTTACATAAATGTTTTTTACTTATTCTATGATTCTTATAATCCCAGACAAAACTTGTAACAATGGAGTCGACTTTTTTGAAAAATGTTTTTGGGATATATATCGGAATTAATTGAAGTAGGTACAGCAGTTGCGGTAAAAAAATCATTTTTATAGCATTAATTCTCCCAAGCATTGAAATGGGGAGTGTTTTCCAGTATTGAATATTCTTATGTAGTTTATTCAGTAAGGGTGGGAAATTTAGTTTAAATAAAGAGGTATATGTCTTAGTTACATAGATTCCTAAGTATTTAAATTTATCTTTAACTATTTTAAAAGGGGATTGTTGTATTGTATGTAAATTGAATTTTGTTATTGGCATGATTTCGCTTTTATTCCAATTGATTCTATATCCCGAAAACTGACCAAATTGAGTTATTAGATTTAATAGGTTTGGAATACTAGTTTCTAATTTTGTAATATATATTAGTATATCATCTGCATATAAGGAGATTTTATTCCTTGTGTCTCTAGTATTGTATCCAAATATTCCTGGATGGTTTCTAACGCTTTCTGCTAGGGGTTCGATTGCAAGAGCAAATAATAGTGGGGATAGTGAGCATCCTTGTCTACAGCCTCTAGAGAGATTAAATTTAGTTGATAACATTTTGTTTGTTAATATTCTAGCTGTTGGGTTAGAATATAACAATTTAACCCATGTACAGTACTTCTCTCCTAGTTGAAATTTTTCCATCACCGAAAATAAATATGGCCATTCTACCTGGTCAAATGCTTTTTCAGCATCTAACGAGATAATTGCTAGCTCTGCGTTAGGGATTCTATTGGAGTATATAATATTAAATAATCTTCTCAGATTTAAAAATGAATACCGTTTGGGGATAAACCCTGTTTGGTCAGGATGTATTAATTTACTGATCACTAAGCTCAATCTATTAGATAGAATCTTAGTTAATATTTTCTGATCAGTATTTAAGAGGGCTATAGCTCTGTATGAACCTGGGTCTTCAAGATCCTTGTCCGTTTTTGGTATAAGTATGATTGTTGATTCATTTAGAGTTTCTGGGAGTTTCTGTTGAGTATAAGCGTATTTGTACATTGTCTGTAGGCGTGGGGAAAGCAAATCATAATTTTTTAAATAAAATTCCAAATTTAGACCATCGGGTCCTGCCGCCTTTCCGTTTTTTAAGGACTTTATTGATTCTTCAATGTCTTTTATCGTAATTTCAGCCCCTAGCAATTCTCTCTCTTTCTGATCTAGACCCGCAAACTTACAATTCTGTAAAAATGTTTCCATTCCCGTTGATTGTTCTGTTATTTTAGATGAATACAATTTTTGGTAGTATTGTAGAAATCTACCATTAATATCTTTAGGCAGTGTTAATGTTTCTCCCTTATCTGTTCTAATTTTGTATATTGTTTTTTCCCCGTCCAATTTGCGAAGTTGACGCGCTAATAGTTTTTGTGGTTTGTCACCAAATTCAAAATTTAATTGTTTTGTATGTTGATAAAGTTTTATAACTTGGTCTGAATAAATCTTGTTTAATTTATATTTCAATACTGCAATTTTATTGTGTTTTATCGTGGATGGTGCTGCTGCATTTTCTGTGTCTAATTGCTTTATTTCCATTTCCAGTTTCTGTTGTTTGGCCCAATTCTCTTTATTAAAAAATGATTGGGAAGAAATTAATGCTCCTCGTACAAATGCTTTAAATGTCTCCCAAAGAAGGGAGGCAGAGATTTCAGGGCTATCGTTAGCCTCAAAAAACATTTTAATCTGTTTTACTAGATATTCATTACATGACTTATCTTTTAAGATTTGGGGATTAAATCTCCATTGTGACTGTGTCTCTGCCATTCCGTTTACTTTGATCATAAATGTTAATGGGGCGTGGTCTGAGATTATGATGTTATGATATTGTGAGTTATAGGTGAATGGGATAAGTTTTGAATCTACTAAAAAATAGTCTATCCTTGAGTAAGTTTTATGTACTGGTGAGTAAAATGAATATTCTCGGCCCGATGGATTTTCAATTCTCCAAACGTCCTTAATATTTGTGGTATTAATGTATGAATTTAAAAATTCACTTGATCGAGATTTTAGTTTTCTTTGAGTTGATGATCTATCCAAACAGGCATCCAATGTACAATTTAAATCTCCACCGATTATTAAGTTTTGTTGTGTACCTTCCGGGATATTGTTAAGAATTCTCTTAAAAAACAGAAGGCTATCAAAATTTGGTCCATACACATTGAGGAGAGTCACCTTTTTTAAGTATAACTCCCCTATTATTATAATATATCTGCCTTCAATGTCTTCTATCGTTGATATATGTTTAAAGGGTATACCTTTACGAATTAGTATTGCAACACCTCTTGATTTATGTGAGAATGAAGAATGGTACGCTTTAGCAATCCATTTTGCTTTCAGTCTATGTTGTGCTTCCTTTTTAAGATGTGTCTCCTGGAGAAATATTATATCTGTTTTCAATGATTTTAAATGTGCTAACACTTTGCCTCTCTTGATAGGTTCATTAATTCCCTTAACATTCCAACTACAGAATTTAATTCCCTCACCCCCAATTTTTATATTCATGTCTTGCATCTTGTGATTAAGTGGTAGAGCAGATGATTCAGCACACTCCACCCTACCTTATACTTGAACTTCAGGTAGATGAATTTTAGGTCACGTCTGTTTTCCATCCGAACGTATCTCCTTAAATAAAATATGCAATTCCATTCCAAATACAAAATATAATGTGATATAAGATTAAAAAAAAAGGTGATAGCTAATAGGGTTAGTAAAGTGTGGAAGGTAAAAAAGAAAAGCAACTACAACTACAATTAGTGCAGTTAGTGATAGCCACCCTAATGTGGCTAAGCATCTATGGACTTCCGTAGCTTTTGGTTTATAAAAATACTAGCTCCGTGCTTTCCTTGAAAGGAAAGTTTCCAATTCGATGCATACAATTTGTGGGGGGGAAAGAAATATTGATTATATTCCATTAATGGTATAATTAGTAGTCTCAAATTGAAATATTAGTTTTGTATAATATAAACATTTATCTAAGAATAATCAAAAACGAAAACATCAGAGAGAGGGCCATCAAACATTTCTCATTATAAAATACCTGAATCATACTTTACTTGTATTTCATACTTTTAATTAATTCTTAAATAATCTAAATAATCTTGTTATCATTAGTTAGTGTTAGTTAATATTCTTGATTATTAATAGTTGTTAGAGGTTAGAGGTTAGTACTAGAATGTTAGTATTATATATCCGTTGCAGGAAATATACCCAGTTCTTATTGCGAATTTTAGGCAACTCTTAAATATAATAGTTTAAAGTTTAGAGTTCCATATCTTCTCTGCGAGATAGCAGTGTCCGAGTAGGTGTTAAGAGTTGAATATTTTTCAATCTTTGATCTTGTCTTCGACTTTCTTGGCAAATTCAAATGCTTCCGTGTGCTTGTTGAAGAAGTATTCCTTCTTCTCGTAACTGATTCTCAGTGTTGCGGGGTATAACAGTCCATATCTCAGATTCTTTATGTTCTTCAGTATTCTTCTTGTTTCTGTGAACAACGCTCTTTTCTTAGCAACTTCCACGGGGTAATCTCTGAATACGCTAATCTTGTCTCCTTCATATACAAGATTTCTGCTTTTGCCAATTTTCCTCATCATGTCATCCAATACATGGTCATATTGGACCTTTACTATCATTATTCTTGGTCGGTCGCCCACCTTTGGGCGACCCACTCTGTGCGCTCGGGCAAGTAATGGCGCCTGATCCAGGTTCAAAATTGTTTTCAGTACTTCTGCAGCAAATTCACGGGGGTCACGAGTCCCTTCTCTGCCTTCCTGGATGCCCACGATTCTTAAGTTCTGACGCCTCTGTCGTCCCTCCAAGTCTGTACATTTTTCAGTTATTTGATACAATAACTTTGATAGGCGTTGGTTCTCAGTGATGAGTTGTTTTGTAGTTGCGGTGCTTGTCTCAGCAAGTTCCTCAAGTTCTTTTACAATCTTGTAGTGTTGGTCTAATGTCAGGAGAATAGGTTCAAGTTTAGACTCAAATCTGGATTCCATCTTATTCAGTTTTCCATTTACTTCTTCAGCGTTTTGAGTCATATTTCTTTCAATTTCTAATTTCCAGTCCTCAAGGACTTCGTGTACAATCTCTGTGACCTCTTCTTTAATTTGTTCTTGCATTTCTTTTTTTAAAGATGTTAGCTCCTTTTTAACCTCTTGAAAGTTCTGTCTGAGATTTTTAAGTTCCTCCTTAAGGAATGTTTTTAATTCTTCTTTTAATTCTTGCATCTCAGTCTTATACTTCTTCTTTGAGATGTCTTCTCGGGATGTTGTTAAACCTGAGGCCAAGGCTCCAGTTGGGCCTACCTCTTTAGACTTGCCGTTTTTTGCCTTGTGGGGGGGAGTATGTTGAGTCGACATACTGCCGGTGTCGCGCGCCTGATGACGTCACGGGCTTAGTACAAAACAATCGGTCCCGGTTTCTGCAGGTAGGATCTGTCTTTTCCTCCTGTTTTTTCGGTTTTTTCACGGAGCTAGTTGGCGCGAGTCTCTCCTACTCCATAGCGCCACCGGAAGTCAGAAGTGGCTCTTGTTGCTTAGCCTTACTGATGCATTTCGAGAACAGAGCCACAGAATAAATTGATATATCAAGGGAAAAAATAAACTTTAAACATTTAAGATTAAAATTCCCTTAATCTATAAAGAAGATCAGATTGAGAAATACAAGATGGGTTAAAGCTGCACTCGGAGGATCTATTTAGTGAATGTTTATTTATTTAGAAAATGATTGGGTGGCGGTTCTGAACACTAAAAATAGTTGTGTTAATATTTGAAATAAAACTAAGTACAAAGTGTGATAGCAAGCTTGGTACATCCAGAGCTCAGCTACAAATTATGGCGTGATTAAGTGCAGAATATTCAAAGTATTCATAGGACAGTATAGGAAGAGCACTGTCAGTTTCAAGTTGTGAGGCTAAACAAGATTGGAGATGAGAATGGTTAAGATACAAAGGGATCTGAAAATAAAGAATAGAATATTTTCTATGTTTCTATGAAACTAACCAACAGAGCGGCACATTAGCGTAAGGACAGCACAGTAGCACGGCTGGTAGAGCTGCTGCCTGGGAAGGGTTGGGGGAGGAAGAATTAGCTACATTTTGAATTGAGACTTTGTAGCAGTTTGTTATTTGCTCACTTTCCGCAGGTGCTGTCTGACTAGCTCGGTGTTTCAGCACGTTCTGTGTTTATTTTTGATTTTCCAGTATCTGTAGTTTTGTTTAAAATGTTCACTTTAAAGGACTAAGGCAGAATTGCAGAAGGATTTAGGTAGGAAATTCCAGTTTTGGATCTACTCAACTAAGGGCATGGTCAAAATCTGAAGAAAATTTCTGATCAATCAACACCAATCAGGCTTTGTGGGCCGAAGGGCCTGTTCCTGTCCTGTGCTCTTCTATATCTGGAGAAGAAGCAAGGTCTTAATGCTGTGGCTGCTGATGAAAACAAAAGATTAAAATGCCATATATGGATGGGTAATATTTGTGCAGTAGCGTTGTGTACTGTTGTTCACGGCAGCTGGATATTATTTGTGTGTGGGGCGGATGTTTATGCCAAGGTGTGATGTTTCTGTGGCGGGAACAATGTCTATATAGAGGAAGTTCTGGTTGTGGGGCATGGTAGGAGGTGATGTGTGTACAGTAGCCATTCCTTATTTGAAGTTATGATTTTAACAAATATCAGTGTTCAGTATGTCATGGCTCTACTCATAGCTAAAATCTGCTAATACTACACAGTCTATCGAGTCTGTGTGGTTGGGTGCGGTCACTTCTGTATTTGCATATTTTTATCTTATTGAGTCGTGCTTTGATCAGAAGTGATTTAAACAGTACGAATGTTCCGTGAATTTATGATCTCATAAATTTCTTACACGTTGAAATAGTTTTTGGAATCTTGACCCACTATAGCAAATCAATATTTATAAGTTGTATGAAAAGATGCTTTTTTTTCCCTCTGTACTTCATGACGGAGGAAATTTAGTAGTAAATATTTAAGGTCAAAGCTTTAAATCCAAGCATAGGCATTGTTTTTATAAAGGTACTGGCTGCCGATAGTGAAGCACTAAGAGATTTTAGGTGCAAGTCTAAAGCCTAAATTTTTAATTTGGAGTATCTGACCTTAATATAATTAGGTGTACAGCAAGAAGTGGTTCTTGTTGCTTAGCTTTCTCATGTGTTCAATTTTATCTGAGAAATTAAAAGGTGTCTAAAGAAACAACATGTTGAATTTGTTTATAAGCACCTACTCTTTATCTCTGTGATTATCTTTCTTTCGGGGTCAAGGAAAGAGCATTCACGTCGCGGCCCTGTTTCCACCAATCTTTCCACCACCACACACACAAAAAGCGACAAGACACCATTGAATGCAGATGCCGCGAAGTGTGTTCAGCTCTGGCTGAACAACTTCTAATCTTGTGAGTGGACTCAATAAGATCTTTCTTTCTATCATGTCTTGTTTTACTGATATAATAAATACTGTTGAGATGGTGCCAGAAGAACAAAGATACCACTATCGTACACTATAATTCTAGATAATGTTGTGAATTATGGGAGAATCTTGTGGGAGGAGCAGAGAGGGGAGGAGGGAAGTGGAAAGGATGGCAGGGAAAACTGAACTTGGCACAGCAGGGTGCTGAGAAATTTGATTTTTCATTTTGGGAAATTTGCGATGATTTTGTTCAACACTCTGATTTTTGATTTAACAAAAAAAAAGTGGTTTGGAAATGACAAAGGATGACTAATTCACTACGGTATCAACATAATCCCTTGAACTTCTAAGCAGAGCCACAATGGATTCATTCGTTTTGAGAAAGAAACAATATCATTTTGAAACCAGACGGTGCACAATTAATGTTACATTTGAGAGAATCTGAGAAATTATCTGCAGACTTCAAATGAAGCACTGTGACAATTTGAGCTTGTGACTTTCCCTTCAACAACCTAATGCGCTCCTTCCCAATTTCTGGGAACAGCCAGGAAGTGGGCTGCAAAGGATTGAAACTGTGCCGTGAGGGGGCCAAAAGCTTTAAAAATAAATCATGGAAAATGTCAGCGATAGTTGTTGAAACGATTGGCACACAACCTTGCAGCTGTGCAAGTTTCAGCCCACAAGGTGCAGGCAAGTAGACTGGTATTCAATGTCATCACAATATACATTATGTGTTTTTCATTTTGTGTTTTAATTTTGTTTAGAATTATTGCAATTCATTTTTAATTAATGTTATAATTTTTTGATTAATAAACAAAAATAAAAAATTTTGAAAACACAAATAATTTTGACAGATTTATCAATTGAATAAAAAATGTAGGAAGCCATTGACCGAGGGCATAATATATTCATGTCTGTTTGATATTTTGTTTATATTCCACTAAGAGCTGGAAAGCGTGCAGAAGAGATTTGCTAGGATGTTGCCAGACTTCAAGGATCTGAGCTATAGGGAGAGGTTGAGCAGGCTGGGACTTTATTACTTGGACGAGGGAGATCTTATTGAAGTGTATAAGATCATAAGGGGAATAGGCAGGGTGATTACACAGAGTATTTTACACAGCGTAGAAACAGAGGACATAGTTTTAAAGTGAGAGAGAAAATATTTAATAGGAACCTGAGAAGCAACATTTTCACTCACAGGGTGGTGGGCTGCCAGAAAAGGGAATTGAGGGAGGTAAATTAACAACATTTAAAAGACACTTGGACGAGTACATGAATATGAAAGGTTCAGTCAGGTAGGGATTAAATGTGGGCAAATGGGACTAGCTTAGATGGAGCATCGTGGTCGGCATGGACGAGTTGGGCTGAAGGGCCTGTTTCTGAGATATATGACTCTATGGTTCTAAGGGACTGGAGTTGAAATTTGCTGGATACCGCCAAAATGTAGCGACTCTCTGCGTGCTTCCCAGAAGAGGATCTGCATACATTTGTTTCACACATTTACTTGTGTATGATTATAGTCTGTTTAGTATGATTTGACTAGATAGCACGGAAATTAAACTTTTCACTGTATCTTGGTAGACGTGACAGTACAAAACTAAACTGAACTAAAATAATCAACCAGTGATTAGTTATTCAAAAAGGCAGTCAGCGGTTTACAACATGTAAAGGAATATAGTTTTAACTGGTTAAATAATACTGAATGGAGATAAAACTGTTAGTCCAATCATTTTTATATCTGAGATTTTGAAATGAAATAAATGAATTACTATATAATCATATGATATAAATATAACATCTTACAGAACATAGAACAGTACAGCACAGTAACGGGGCATTCTGCCCACAATGTTAGTGCCGAGCAGGATGCCAACCTAGAAACAAAATGCAGGAATAACTTCACAGGTCAGGCAGCATCTCTGGAGAAAAGGAATAGGTAACGTTTCGGGTCAGAAGAAGGGTTCTGACTCGAAATATCACCTATTCCTTTTCTCAAAAGACGCTGCGTGACCCTGCAGAGTTGTTCCAGCGTTTTGTGTCTATCTTTGGTATAAATCAGCATCCACAGTTCCTTCCTACATATGATGGGATTAACGGGTCCCTTTCAGAATGGCAGGCAGTGACTAGTGGGGTACCACAAGGCTCGGTGCTGGGACCACAGCTATTTACATTATATAAATTATTTAGATGAAGGGATTACAAGTAACATTAGCAAATTTGCAGATGACACAAGGCTGGGTGGCAGTGTGAACTGTGAGTAGGATGCTATGAAAATGCAGGGTGACTTGGACAGGTTGGGTGAGTGGGCAGATGCATGGCAGATGCAGTTTAATGTGGATAAATGTGACATTATCCACTTTGGTAGCAAAAACAGGAAGGCAGATTATTATCTAAATGGTGTCAAGTTGGGAAAAGGGGAAGAACAATAGGATCTGGGGGTCCTTGCTCATCAGTCAATGAAAATAAGCATGCAGGTACAGCAGGCAGTGAAGAAAGTGAATGGCATGTTGGCCTTCATAACAAGAGGAGTATAGGAGCTAAGAGGTCCTTCTGCAGTTGTACAGGGTCCTCGTGAGACCACACCTGGAGTATTGTGTGCAGTTTTGGTCTCCAAATTTGAGGAAGGACATTCTTGCAATTGAGGGAGTGCAGAGTAGGTTCACAAGGTTAATTCCCGGGATGGCAGGACAGTCATATGCTGAGAGAATGAAGCGGCTGGGCTTGTACACTCTGAAATTTAGAAGGATGAGAGGATATGTTATCGAAACATATAAGATTATTAAGGAGGGAAATGCTTCTGAAGAAGGGTTTCGGCCCGAAACGTTGCCTATTTCCTTCGCTCCATAGATGCTGCTGCACCCGCTGAGTTTCTCCAGCATTTTTGTGTACCTAAGATTATTAAGGGTTTGGACATGCTAGAGGCAGGAAACATGTTCATGATGTTGGGGGAGTCCAGAACCAGGGGCCACAGTTTAAGAATAAGGGATTAGCCATTTAGAACGGAGATGAGAAAACACTTTTTTACACAGAGAGTTGTGAGTCTGTGGAATTCTCTGCCTCAGAGGACGGTGGAGACCGGTTCTCTGGATACTTTCAAGAGAGAGCTAGATAGGGCTCTTGAGGATAGCGGTCAGGGGATATGGGGAGAAGGCAGGAACGGGGTATTGATTGTAGATGATCAGCCATGATCACATTGAATGACGGTGCTGACTCAAAGGGCCTACTCCTGCACCTATTGTCTATTGATGCCGTTCACCTGATTTAATCTGCCAGTAGATGACCCATATCCCTCTATTCCCTGCACCTCCATTGCCCATCTAACAGCTTCTTAAATGTCACTATTGTATCTGTTTCCACCACCACCCCCGGCAATGCATTCCAGGCCCACACTACTCTCCTTGCAAAAAACCTTCCCTGCATATCTCAATTAAACTCACACTGTATAGCTATGCCCTCTAGTGTTAAGACATTACCTGTCATCTACCCTATCTTAGCCTCTCATTATTTTATATACTTCTATCAAGTCTCACCGTAACCTTCAAACAATCCAAGTCTATCCACCATCTCCGTGTGGCTGAAACCCTCTAATCCAGGCAGCATTCTGGTAAATCTCCACTGCACCCTCTCCAATGTCTCCACATCTCTCTTGTAATGGGGTGACCAGAACTGCATGCAATACTCCAAATGTGGCCTAATCAAAGTCCTACAGAGCTGCATCATGACTTCCTGACTCTTATTGAAGCAAATATGAAGGAGATGGCAGTTAGAAGAATGGAATTTAGTCCTTACAGCAGACCATGTATGTGAGGCAGTATAGTCAATATCTTTACTTGACTCATTGGGTAACACTTGAAAGGTTGCAAACCACTGCAAAATTCCCCAGTTTTGTAGCTTAATTGTGGCTTGTGGCCTGTGGCCTCTGGCCTAATGTGTAGGAGGTAGATGCAAAAGTGTGAACGGGTGATCTATGGTCTGCGTATACTTAATGGGCCGAAGGGACTGTTTCCATGCTGTATGTCTAAACTAAAACTATTAATAAATAATAATTACATTTTAAAAGCACATATTTTAGACTTGAAATGGGAAAGTCAACATTTAAAATGCTCAAATAATTGAAATTATTGCTAAAAATGTTATAAAAACTTGCAGCTTAATATTTCTCACAACAGCAGTCCTCATACAAACAAATCGGTATTGTGGCAGTTCTAATGTGGCACAAGGTCGAGAAGCAGACTAGGTTGAAAATACAAGGAATTCACGAATGCTTCTTGCCCATTACTGGACCCCATTCAAAGTACATTCACAGGGGAGTCCCAAGCTACGAACACCAACACAAAACAATTCCAGCACTTCTTCACAAGATGCCAGAAAAGATTGCTCCATTAATTTTTTACTGCTACCATGTTGGTTGGAAGATCTCCAAGGTGTGAGTTAAATTTGAGGAAATATTTGATTTTTTTCCCCCCTATATTTTTGATAATTAAAACAATATTGGTGTAGCATGATTGTGCTGCAATGAAGCAATAGAGAAAGGTTCATGTGCCCCATCTGTAGAAAGATGACCACAGTGATATTAAAAGAAGCAATCAACCGAATGCCTCAGATTCAATAAAGATACAGCCTCCCCCTCCAACTCCAACTCCCCATCAGAAACACAAAGTCTTCCTTCTGCTACATTTAAAATAAATACTAGTTATTTTATATCCAGAGAATAAAAGGGTGTGAAAATCAATTTAAACTCAATCACATATCAATGTGACCTTACAATAACTGTAAATCTCACCTGTCTCCCGTATCTTGTATTTTGGCATTAGGGAATATGGCTAACAGGATCCAGGCAATCAGTAAGAGACGTGCTTGCTGTAACTATTCATTATTGAATGCACAATGTCCTTATAAATCAAGTTTCCAACAATCTTTCCACCATCACACACAAGAAGCACCAAGACAGACACAATTGTATGCAGATGCCAAGAAGTGTTTCAGCTCTGGCTGAACAACTATTGTGTGTGTGGACTCGATAAGAAGAAGCAAAAATAATTAAAAGATGGCCTATTCCAAAATGTATGTGATCAATGGGCTGAGGAAAATGTACGCCTTCAATGAACACATAATAATCAAATAGGATCTTATGTGGCCTTAGATTAAGAGCCTGTATGTTTAATCTGAACAATCATATTTAATGCAGCAACGACTCACATTTAATGCAACATGTCTGAATGCAAAAACTTGACAGATCTCACCTGGTCCATTTCAACAAAGGTCAATGGATATTCTGATGTGACAGGTGCAGAAAATGAAAGGTAGCTGACCAATTCCACAACACTCTGTAACTGAATAATGGAATTATTGATCACAAGTTTGAACGTCAAAATAGATCTAAATATTATTTTCACAAAATATGAAAATTAATTTCTGAACAAATATTTGATGTTGTTCAAGATTAACTACATCTTTAAAATTGGCAAACTTAATATCTGATAACGAATCTTCCTTTTGACCTATCGACTTTATCAGGCACTTATGTGAAGGAAAATAATGATTGGCCAATTTTGCCAATTAGGCAAAAAACCTACGCACTCAGCCAATATTACTGCACCAAAGTCCAAATCCATTGTGTTAGCAGAATAACGGTAGTTCCCATGAGAAATGTGGGGATTTTTTTTTTAAAGTCTCACCCATGTTGACCAGCTGCTTGCTAAGCTAAAGAGGAACTAAGCAGGTTCTCAGCAAATTCCTAGGCCCTGCGTTTATGGAGCACAGCTGTTTGCCCTACACTCACATTCATGGAATCTGTTGAAATATAATCTGTTTTATCATCAGCAATGCAGTTGCCAGGAACCTGCAGACATCCCTGCATCATGTTATGCCATGGCAAGTAATGGCTGGATATGATTTCCTATTTTGAAGACTAAAGGGCCTGTCCCACGAGCATGCGACTCCATGCTGCAAGCGCGACCTAAAAGGGCCTGTCCCACGAGCATGCGACTGCATGCGGCAAGCGCGACCAAACCAGAAGCGGGGGCCGCGCGGAGGTCGAGTGAGTGACATGAAGTTCGAGCGAAGTCCGCGGGAAGTTCGTGCGCGATGTACGGTGTCAAGGCGGTGCGTACGGCGTCGAGGCGGCTGCGGGCCAGAAGGCAGTTGCCGCGCGGAATTTTTGAACACGGTCAGTTTTTCGGAGCCCCGCGCGATGTCGGGACCAGCTCCGCACAACTCCATACGGCTCCGGCGATCGAAGTCGGACCGGCCCCGCGAGGCCGTTCGGCTCAAGCGACCACGTTAGGTCGCGCTTGCCGCATGGAGTTGCATACTCGTGGGACAGGCCCTTAAGAGGGGCATTGATCTAACACTGCATAATCACAATATTGTACTGAAACATTAGCCCAAATAGTGGGTTCAGATCCATGCTCAATTTTTCCAATGTTTTCTCATGACCACCCAAGGATGCTCGTCTATATAATATATGAATTAAACTATTCCAAATATTTTTCAATTAATTTATTTTTAAATATTATCAATGTTGCAATGTAGTATGGCAGGGAGTTTAACCGCGCACAGCTTTAGAGTAGCATATTACCTTTTTAACTCCAATGGTCCCATATGCAAATTTTGGAGTTGCTGGAAGAACTGGACCGATGGGTAACTTTTTAAACTAAAGAAAGAGAAAAAACATAATTACACTGTTTTTAATCTCCTCAGTAAGTGAGTTACAAGTATATTTATTGTCACCTTCATCCTATTGAGACAGGTATTTATAGGTCAAAACTATGTTGAGGACAGGGACAAGTTTTAAAGTGAGACTATCTATACTCATGCTTCAATTTTCAGATATCAGAGCAGTGACCAACTGAGAACACCAGAGCAATTCTGCATTATTGAGTACATTTGGGCCAGACACTAGTGCAAGTAGCTGAAGTATAATTAGCCGATCCTTATGAACCCTCAATCAGTCTAATTTTGAATAAATCTGATGTTCGAGTTAAAACCAGAAAATTGTTATGACTGCTTTTCGCAATGCATTCTCAAGAGGTCTGTCCTCTGCCGGTCAGCATGGTTTTATGAAGAGGAGATTTTGCCTGACAAATTTCTACACATTTGTTAGGCAAGAGTTATTTGAAGAGGTAACAGCAGGTTAGACAAAGGAGAGTCAGTGGATGTTGTTAACCTGGATTTACGGAAGGCCTTTGATGAGGTGCTGCATGTGAGGCTACTAAAGAAGATGAGACCCTATGGTACCAGGGGGAATATACTAGCATGGATAGAAGGCTGGCTGAATAGCAGAAGGCAAAGAGTGGGTGTAAAGGGAGCTTTTTCTGCCAGTGACTAGTGGTGTTCCGCAGGGATCAGTGCTGGGGCCGTTATTTTTTACATTGTATATCAATGATTTGGATGAGGGAATTGACGGCTTTCTGGCCAAGTTTGCGGATGATTTAAGGATAGGTGGAAGGACAGGTGGTATAGAGACACTGCAGAAGGACTTGGACAGGCTGGGAGAGTGGACAAAGAAGTGGGAGAAGGAATACAGAATAGCAAAGTGTGCAATCATCATTTTGGTTGTAAGAAAAAAAGTGTAGACTGTTTTCTAATTGGGGAGAGGATTCAAAAATTGGAGCTTCAAAGGGACTTGGGAATGTTGGTGCAGGATTTCAAAAGGTTAATTTGCAAGTTGAATTACTGTCAGGAAGGTAAATGCAACATTTGTATTTATTTCAAGAGGACTAGAAAAGAAAAACAGGGATGTAATGCTGAGGCTTCATAAGTCACTGATCAGACCGCATTTGGAATATTGTGAGCAGTTGTAGGCCCCGTATCCTGAGGCATTGGAGAGGATCCAGAGGAGGTTTACGAGAATGATCCCAGGGATGACTGGGTTAAGATATGATGAGATTTGATGGCACAGGGTCTGTAGTCGCTGGAGTTTAGAAGGATGACGGGAGACCTTATTGAAACTCACCAAATAGTGAAAGGCCTGGATAGAGTGGATGTGGAAGAGTCTAGGATCAGAGGGCATAGCCCCAGAATAAAAGGGCATACCTTTAGAAAGGAGATGAGGAGGAATTTCTTTCATCAGAGCGTGGTAAATCTGTGGAATTCATTGCCAGACGGCTGTGGACGCCATGTCATTAAGTATTTTTAAAGTGAAGATTGGCAGATACTTGATTGGTAAGTGTATCAAAGGTTATGGGGAGAAGGCTGGAGAATGGGTTGAGAGGGAAAAATAGATCAGCCATGATTGAATGATTGACTCAATGGATACTCCAAATGCAGCCTCACCAACGTCTAATATAATGTCCCAACTTATACTCTATACCCTGGTACTTGAAGGCACTGGGTGTGACTTGCAGTGAAGTTAATTAACCTACCAGCACTTCTCTATGACATTGGAGAAAAGTGGAGCACTGGAAAACAACCCTTGTGATCATGGAGTGAACAATATAACTATATAACCATATAACAATTACAGCACGGAAACAGGCCATCTCGGCCCTACAAGTCCGTGCCGAACACTTATTTTCCCCTTATATATACTCTTCTCAGACAGCATCTGAGATCAGGGTACAACGTAGTCCATGGAACTACGAGACAAAATTGGCAAGGTTGGAAATGTGTTGTTTAAAGAACAATTTAGCCAAATGATGGTTGACATTGTCCGAACAGAGGAGGTTTTAGAAATATTTAAAGCAAAATCCATTGATAACAACCCTAGATATGACCTATTAGCAGAAAGGAATGAGATGAAGATGATAAGCATGTATATTTAGAGAGATTTGAGGAATTATTTTCCATCTAGAAACCCTGACCATGTTGAAGAGGTTCCTGGATGAGCACTTGATGTGCTAATGTCCTACACTGTTTTGGATAAAGAACTGAATTAGTATGAATGGATCTTTATCAGATATCAGGAGCATGGTATCCTTCTGTTCAATAAATATCTGATTTCATGATAATCATATAAAATTTCAGATTTCTTCAAGATAGTAAGTGCTGTGGGATATTTGAGTACCACACTTACACTTTCTAAAATAGTCAAAATTGGCATCAGAAGTTTGTTTATATTTTTATAATTAAAAGTCTCATCTTGACCACTTCCTGTTTGCACTGTGCTTTGATTTTAGGAAAAAACGCTACCACATACGGCTGTGATCTTTGGCCATCTTACTCAGAGTCCTCCTCCGCTGCGCAGGCCCTGAGGATTTTTCCCATCGATTAAAAATAAAAGACTTATTAGTGTTTAAAAAATCTTGAGATTCTCTCACCTGTCAATCACTGTCATGAAGGGCACGCCCCTTCCGGTGGGAGAGGGGAGGGACTATAGAACTCAGAAATGTGGGCGTGGCTCAGTCTGTCTTCAAGATGGCAAGGGAGAGGTCACGACTCTCTGTCTGTGCTGGGAAACTACAGAACACAGAGTATGCAATGTACTTGAATAAATGATTTGTTAGGCCTTATTAAAATTGAAATGAGTTGTTTGGTCTACCCTGTGCTTGAAACTGCACTGGCAATGGAAATGAAGTGAAAATGCAATGAGCTGTTTGGCTTGAGCTTGCCCTGTGCTTGAAAATGCAATGGAAATGAAGTGAAAATGCAATCAGCTGTTTGGCTTGAGCCTGCCATTTGCTTGAAACTGCAATGGCAATGGAAATGTAGTGAAAATGTAATGAGCTGTTAGTCTTGAGCCTGCCCTGTGCTTGAAAGTGCAATGGCAATGGAAATGAAGTGAAAATGCAATGAGCTGTTTGGCTTGAGCCTGCCCTGTGCTTGAAAATGAAATGGCAATGGAAGTGAAATGAAAATGCAATGAGCTAATCGGCCTGCCCTGTGCTTGAAACTGCAATGCAATTGGAAATGAAATGAAATGAGTTCTTTGGCCTGCCTGAAACCACTAATTTCGGCCCACAAGGCCCCTATTTAAGCCGAGAAACCAGTCCCTTTCGCCCAAAATGCCCGTATTAGCCCAGGAGGAGCATTTTGGCCCAATAGGGCCCTGCCATTCCAGGAAAAGTCCAGAAAAAGTGCCTTTCACTGAGTTTTCACCCAGATTTTTTTTAAATAGCCCCTTCGGCCCATCAGGCCTGTACTAGACCAGGAGTCCCTTCAGACCATCAGTAAGTATTCCCTCTGCAAGTATTAAACCTCACCCTAGTATTTTTCTCCCTCCCTTCATTTGCTCCCTGTGAGATCCAGGCCAGGATAGTCTTTCCTCCTTCATTGCTGTGATCTGCAGAAAAAGCTGAACATTTTCTAAAATTTATTCTCAACCCTCTCCCCTTCTCTCTCACACAGAGTCTCTCACCTGTTTTAGGCAGAATTTCTAGCAGTTTCTGAGCTGCCAGCCCACCAGGCCTGAGTGACTGAGTTGCCAGCCCACAAATCCATTCTGCCCACAATGTCCATACTAGCCCTCTGGAAACCAGTCCTTTTGGCCCAGACCCATACTAGCACTCCAGAAAGCACATCCCCCCACCCCGGCCAGCAATATTGGAATTGGTGGAGAGGTGAAATATTGCGTCGGGGGACCAGCCCTCCCGTGTGAACATGGGGCCCGGCGGGTCCCACTTAGTCTAGTTGGTTTTTTAAATGCCTTGGGAACTACTTGTTTTTCATCTTTTATTTTTTTTTAAAGATTTACAAATGTGACAATTATAAAGCTGCAGCTAGTTGCATAAGAGACAGAGGAGCGGACTGGATGCGGCCTTCAGCGGCACTGAGCGGTGGAGTAGTACTGGAGGACACCACCAGCTTCAACTGGCCAGCTGCACATATAACCATATAACCATATAACAATTACAGCACGGAAACAGGCCATCTCGACCCTTCTAGTCCGTGCCGAACACGTATTCTCCCCTAGTCCCATATACCTGCGCTCAGACCATAACCCTCCATTCCTTTCCCATCCATATAACTATCCAATTTATTTTTAAATGATAAAAACGAACCTGCCTCCACCACCTTCACTGGAAGCTCATTCCACACAACCACCACTCTCTGAGTAAAGAAGTTCCCCGTCATGTTACTCCTAAACTTCTGTCCCTTAATTCTCAAGCCGTCCCCTTGTTTGAATCTTCCCCACTCTCAGTGGGAAAAGCTTATCCACGTCAACTCTGTCTATCCCTCTCATCATTTTAAAGACCTCTATCAAGTCCCCCCTTAACCTTCTGCGCTCCAAAGAATAAAGCCCTAATTTGTTCAACCTTTCTCTGTAACTTAGTTGCTGAAACCCAGGCAATGTTCTAGTAAATCTCCTCTGTACTCTCTCTATTTTGTTGACATCCTTCCTATAATTAGGCGACCAAAATTGTACACCATACTCCAGAATTGGCCTCACCAATGCCTTGTACAATTTTAACATTACATCCCAACTTCTACACTCAATGCTCTGATTTATAAAGGCCAGCACACCAAAAGCTTTCTTTACCACCCTATCTACATGAGATTCCACTTTCAGGGAACTGTGCACAGTTATTCCCAGATCCCTCTGTTCACCTGCATTCTTCAATTCCCTACCATTTACCATGTACGTCCTATTTTGATTTGTCCTGCCAAGATGTAGCACCTCACACTTATCAGCATTAAACTCCATCTGCCATCTTTCAGCCCACTATTCCAACTGGCATAAATCTCTCTGTAGACTTTGAAAATCTACTTCATTATCCACAACCCCACCTATCTTAGTATCATCTGCATACTTACTAATCCAATTTACCACACCATCATCCAGATCATTGATGTACATGACAAACAACAGTGGATCCAACACAGATCCCTGTGGCACCCCACTAGTCACTGGCCTCCAACCTGACAAACAACCATCCACCATTACTCTCTGGCATCTCCCATTCAGCCACTGTTGAATCCATCTTGCTACTCCACCATTAATACCCAACAATTGAACCTTCTTAACCAACCTTCCGTGAGGAACCTTGTCAAAGGCCTTACTGAAGTCCATATATACAACATCCACTGCTTTACCCTCATCAATTTCCCGAGTAACCTCTTCAAAAAATTCAAGAAGATTAGTCAAACATGACCTTCCAGGCACAAATCCATGTTGACTGTTCCTAATCAGACCCTGTTTATCCAGATGCTTATATATATTATCTCTAAGTATCCTTTCCATTAATTTGCCCACCACTGACGTCAAACTAACAGGTCAATAATTGCTAGGTTTACTCTTAGACCCCTTTTTAAACAATGGAACAACATGCGCAGTACGCCAATCCTCCGGCACTATTCCCGTTTCTAATGACATTTGAAATATTTTGTATTGTATTCAAATTTCAAATTTCAAATTTATTGTCATTGTCTCAATTAGAGACAACGAAATGAATTTTCCTTACAGGCAGTATCATAAAAATAAATAAATAATACATTATAAAACATATTAGGGCTTTATTCTTTGGAGCGCAGAAGGTTAAGGGGGGACTTGATAGAGGTCTTTAAAATGATGAGAGGGATAGACAGAGTTGACGTGGATAAGCTTTTCCCACTGAGAGTGGGGAAGATTCAAACAAGGGGACGGCTTGAGAATTAAGGGACAGAAGTTTAGGAGTAACATGACGGGGAACTTCTTTACTCAGAGAGTGGTGGTTGTGTGGAATGAGCTTCCAGTGAAGGTGGTGGAGGCAGGTTCGTTTTTATCATTTAAAAATAAATTGGATAGTTATATGGATGGGAAAGGAATGGAGGGTTATGGTCTGAGCGCAGGTATATGGGACTAGGGGAGAATACGTGTTCGGCACGGACTAGAAGGGTCGAGATGGCCTGTTTCCGTGCTGTAATTGTTATATGGTTATATGGTTATATGTGCAGCTGGCCAGTTGAAGCTGGTGGTGTCCTCCAGTACTACTCCACCGCTCAGTGCCGCTGAAGGCCGCATCCAGTCCGCTCCTCTGTCTCTTATGCAACTAGCTGCAGCTTTATAATTGTCACATTTGTAAATCTTTTTTTTTAAATAAAAGATGAAAAACAAGTAGTTCCCAAGGCATTTAACAAAACAACTAGACTAAGTGGGACCCGCCGGGCCCCATGTTCACACGGGAGGGCTGGTCCCCCGATGCAATATTTCACCTCTCCACTAATGTACAGTAATACTTTACTGAACTGTATGAAAATAAATAATGTCACTGTACCTAGGTGTATATGGCAATAAAGAGCAATTGGACCACTGAATTACAGATCTTAGTGCGACAATTTTTCACATTAGAAAATTAAATAAATGTAGTCAATATGACTTCTTGCAAAGCAATCTTGATCAACACCAGTATATCGCTCAAGTACCTATAAACTAATAATACCCAATAATATAAGTGTGTAGTCCTGGATGTTACAGATCACAACACACAATCTTGTTTGAAAAGGTAAAGCTTCTACCTACCTTGCCAATAACCTGCCTGATGGTAAAGTATTTTTCTGTTGGGTCCCCTGCTTCTGACAGAGGAGCATCATAGTCATAGCTTGTTGGCTGTGGCGAATATGGCGAGTTCGCTCCTGCAACAAGAACGAATTCCACACTCCAATTTTAGAACCACAGGAAAATCTTGTATGCAGGAACTCATTGATAGGTCAAACCTGCCCCACACATCCCCATTAAACTTTCTGCCTGGGAAGAAGGTTCTGACTAACGACTCTATCTATGATCATAATTTTTTAACTCTTCCATCAAGTATTCCTTCAACCTCTGACGTTCCAGAGAAAACAATCCAAGTCTATCCAACCTCTCCCTGTAGCTGAAACACTCTATTCCAGGCAGCATTCTGGTAAATGTTTAAGAAGGAACTGCAATGCTGGAACATCGAAGAGTTTCTCGAGCATTTTTGTCAGCATTCTGGTAAATAATGGCTTTGCAGCATTCTTTTCTTGTTTCTGTGAGACTTCAATTGAATTCAGCATTCTGGTAAAGTGAGTCTTGAGAACCCACTTGGGGGAATTGATCCTAACAATTGGCAATCAGGAGCTGCTGTCCCACTACTGGGATAGAATAAGAGATAGATCCTCACCATTCCAATAGCCAAAATTAGTTCCACCTTCAAACATGTACCTAGAGACAAAATAAAAATCAGATTTCAAAAAGGAACAGCACCGTTTAGTTTTGGAACATCTTTAAAACATTAGAAAATACAAATATACTACTTACATGTTAACATTAGCTCCAAGGGCAAGCATTTCATCCAATGATTGAGCAATCATCTCCTTACTGACCACAGAATGTTTTTGGCCCCAGTGATCCAACCATCCTGTATAAAACTCAGAGTTTACCTGAAAAGAAAGGAAATAATAAAATAGTATTTAGCAGGTGGAGCAATCTTTCAGATCTTCTTAATCATGTTTATTGAATTGGAGTTGATGGGTTGATGATATTATTTCCTATCAGCAACACATTCAAGGATGTCAGCATTCATAATGGTGCGGCTACCAACTGCATGCTCTCCACAGACCTGTGTGCTCAGCTGATCATATATGTATCCAATTTTACCTTAAAAGGGCCCATTGCCTCAACACTAAACACTTCCTTTGACAAAATAATTCACACTCCAATAACTCTTCACGTTAAATACATGTCTCAAAGTAACAATTTTAGAAACATAGAAAATAGGTGCAGGAGTGGGCCATTCGGCCCTTCGAGCCTGCACCGCCATTCAATATGATCATGGCTGATCATCCAACTCAGTATCCTGTACCTGCCTTCTATCCATACCCCCTGATCTCTTTAGCCACAAGGGCCACATCTAACTCCCTCTTAAATATAGCCAATGAACTGGCCTCAACTACCTTCTGTGGCAGAGAATTCCAGAGATTCATCACTCTCTGTGTGAAATATGTTTTTCTCATCTCGATCCTAAAAGATTTCCCCCTTATCCTTAAACTGTGACCCCTTGTTCTGGACTTCCCCAATATCGGGAACAATTTTCCTGCATCTAACCTGTCCAACCCCTTAAGAATTTTGTAAGTTTCTATAAGATCCCCCCTCAATCTTCTAAATTCTAGCGAGTTTATTTTAAATTAGAGTCATAGCGTTATACAGTGTGGAAAAGGCCCTTCAGCCCAATTTGCCCACAACGGCCAACATGTCCCAGCTATGCTAATCCCACCTGCTCACATTTGGTCTATTTCCCTCCAAACCTGTTCTATCCATGTACCTGTCAAACTGTTTTTTAAACGTTGGGATTGTCCCTGCCTCAACTACCTCCTCTAGCAGCTTGTTCCGTCCACCTACCACCGTCTGTGTGAAAAGGTTACACCTCAGATTCCTATTAAATTGATGAAGTTTGCCAGTTACTCTTCGGAGGAGAACAATCTCCCTTATCCACTATTAACGTCCTTCATAATAAAACAGGTAGAAAAATGTAGATATGTATTAAAACACATATTAACATTTTTTAAATAACTTTTTGCTACGTAGGAATTATAATTAAAATACTCAATGCAAACATTTCAGAAAGCATTTTAAGCACATGGTGTTTTCTGCAGGGGCCCAAAGACATCATTCTGCACCCTAATGTACACACTCAAATTTCTATGCAAATAGGAGAAATATATATTTTTCCCCAGATATTCTCTCATTAATGAAAACTAAAGTAAGTAATAGAAGTTTGAAAAGAAAACTGATACAATAGGAAAACTGAATTTGCATTTAAATTTGTGTTTAGGGCCGAAGAAATCTTGCACATCCCCAAGATGCAAAAGGGAGATTCATTCCAAATAAATGACTAAACTAAAAACTGTAAAAGGAGAGTTAACAAAAAAAAATTCTCATTATTGATTAAAATTATGGAAGAAATAATTCATCATAGCAAAAGCAAAGAAGGAATTAAAACAAATTGTCTCAACGACATCAAAGATTCATTCATTTATGTGAAATATAAGTAAATGCGTAAAGATGAATTTGGTCACAAAGGATAGATCAGGTTTTGTAAAGATATGACTGATGAACTGAATGTGTGCTTTAGTGCAAGTTTCCTTTCTGAAGACATTTGTCATTGTAAAATTGTTTCAATACGACAATAGCTATTGACACTCTTAGCAAGGGTTTAAAAATATAAAGCTAAGCATCTTGCAGCACTGACATCAATGTGCTAAAGAAAATGCAAAGTGAATATTGCTTCATACACAAAATGGCTCACCAATGTCTTGCTGAAACACATAAACTGGGGAAATGTGAACATAGGGTACAGAGTTAAAGCTCTGCAAATGTGAGCTTGGTGCCTATTGCAATGAAACTATTTAATATGAAACAATTTATCATCCTTGGAAGGTTTGGTGACTATTACTGATTTCTAACATAGTTTAAAACACAAACATACTGCTTCCATGGTCTGATTATATTAGATGAGCAAACAATAAGCATGGTGGGGAGTATGCGTGCATTTCCAGCAGGATTTAACAATGTTGGAACAAATTAATCAGAAGAAGAATAGGAATAATACATGGATAACCAAATGAGATACTAAGAGCAGGGCTGACACAGCAGGAAGGGTTCACAGTTTAACCTTTGTGAAAGAAGTTCTGTAAACATTTATGATGAAACAGTAGCTGTTCATCACTTTAGTGATTAAATAAAGGTATAAATGGAACCATGCATAAAATATCTTGCACCAGCAGCAATGAAGAAATCAAGATATATTTCTAGTCAAATATATTAATTTCTCGTAGCACCTCATAAATCTTTTTGAAGATTAATTTACAGGAATTTACAGGAAATTGAGACTAGCTAGATTGGGCATCTTGGTTGGCATGGATGTGTTGGGCCAATGGGCATGACTCTATGAAATGTTGGGTTGAACTCTCTGTTTGATTGCTTCTACGTTTTGTAATTGTTGGACAAGCTAATTACGCCAAAGAAAGGTGTTCTATCTCATGCAGTATAATATGATTTGCTGAAAGTATGCTTGTTAGTTGGTTGATGCTTACCAGTGGTCCATGGGGTTCTGCATATCGTTGAATGTTTAACTTTGTTGTCATGTTTCCACCTGTTGAGAGAATAAGGCATTGCACAATGTGAGGCTGGCAACACTTGGACTTGGAATCGCATGTGTACCAGACCAGGGTCGCCATAAGGCAGCTGTGTTGTCTGCGAATAGGCATTTTGGTTATAGGTCCATTGCAGCAAACTGTCTAATGCTTGGGCAGCAGTGGATGCTTGTTACGTATTTTCCAATCCATACCGCAGAGAGCAGATAGCAAAATCTTTCTGAATGTATTGAGATTAGTTCTGGAAGGATGGGGGATGCTGGTGAAGAGGGTGGTCCGTGTCTTAACTCTGAGCAGTGGGTGTCAGCCATCAAAGGACTGATCAGTGAGGGTGGGAAAGTGCAAATATTTGGTTTATTTGGGGTTCATCAATGGGGTAAGGGGGTCATTCCACTGATGTTGTGAGGACTGGGGTTGAGAGAGAAACATGGTGGAAAGAAATTGTGGAATAACATGTCAATGATCAGGATGGAGATCATGGGGCTTGGGATATCTATATCATTTTGGGAATGCCTGAAGGAGAAACGTTACGTAGTAGGATTTATGGAGGTATGAAAGTCTAGTGGCCAGGAGGTGCTCGATAATGTGGCCAGCCATGTTCAGACTGTAGCCTTGCGGAGGGGCAATGTATGGAAAGCATGATCAACATGGAAATTGTGCAAGACATTCAACGGAGACACACATGTTAGATGCAGGAAGATTGTTCCCGATGTTGGGGAAGTCCAGAACAAGGGGTCACAGTTGAAGGATAAGAGGAAATTTAGGACCGAGATGAGAAAAACATTTTTCACACAGAGAGTGGTGAATCTCTGGAATTCTCTGCAACAGAAGGTAGCTGAGGCCAGTTCATTGGCTATATTTAAGAGGGAGTTAGATGTGGCCCTTGTGGCTGAAGCTAAAGGGGGTATGGAGAGAAGGCAGGTACAGGATACTGAGTTGGATGATCAGCCATGATCATATTGAATGGCGGTGCAGGCTCGAAGGGCCGAATGGCCTACTCCTGCACCTATTTTCTGTTTCTATGTTAGAACCCAGGTCAACATTACAGAGTCATTATTGTAACTTACCAGGGAAAAGTCCATTTGCAATCAAAAAACACAACAGCACTAAATCAAATTCCAATGCTTTGATGTATGACGACTGCAGATGGCTCAATACTTCAAAAGTATAAATATAACTTGCATCGATTGTAATCGTGTATTGTCTTTCTGCTGACTGGTCAGCGCACAACAAAAGCTTTTCACTGTACACGTGACAATAAACTAAACTGAACTTTTTAAACCAGCATCTGAAGTACCTTCCTACACATAAACTGATCTTTTACAGCTTGAAGCAGGGTCTTACTGTATGTAAACCATGCGTAAGTAGATCAGGGATAGTACTGGCTCTCTTTGAGTTCCAAACATATTTTGATCAGTTAAAATCACTTTCCTTTCTCCACATGTACGCTGTTAAAACAACTTCATGGATAATATCCTAAGAGGTATGTAAAGTGACAATATAAATGTAAAAGGTAGACAAAAATGCTTGAGAAACTCAGCGGGTGAGGCAGCGTCTATGAAGCGAAAGAAATAGGCAACGTTTCAGGTCGCCACCCTTCAGTGATGTGCGGGTGGGGGGGCGGGAAGAAGAAAGGAAGAGGCGGAGACAGTGGGCGGAGACAGTGGGCTGAGAAGGGGAGGAGAAAGCAAGGACTACCTGAAATTGGAGAAGTCAATGTTCATACCGCTGGGGTGTAAACTGCCCAAGCGAAATATGAGGTGCTGCTCCTCTAATTTACGGTGGGCCTCACTCTGACCAGGACAGAAAGGTCGGATTCGGAATGGGAGGGGGAGTTGAAGTGCTGAGCCACCAGGAGATCAGGTTGGTTATTGCCAACCGAGCTGAGGTGTTGGGCGAAACGATCGCCAAGCCTACGCTTGGTCTCACCAGTGTAGAGCAGCTGACACCTAGAGCAGCGGATGCAATAGATGAGGTTGGAGGAGGTGCAGGTGAACCTCTGCCGCACCTGGAAAGGCTGCTTGGGTCCTTGAATGGAGCCAAGGGGGGAGGTAAAGCGACAAGTGTAGCATTTCCTGCGGTTACAAGGGAAAGTGCCAGGAGTGGGGGTGGTTTGGGTGGGAATTGACCAGGGAGTTACAGAGGGAGCAGTCTCTGCGGAAAGCAGACAGGGGAGGAGATGGGAAGATGTGGCCAGTGGTGGGATCCCGTTGGAGGTGACGAAAATGTCGGAGGATTATTTGTTGTATGTGACGGCTGGTAGGATGGAAGGCGAGGACAAGGGGGACTCTGCCCTTGTTATGAGTGGGGGGGAATGGGGAGTGAGAGCAGAGTTACGGGGTATAGAAGAGACCCTGGTGAGAGCCTCATCTATAGTAGAAGAGGGGAGTCCCCGTATTAATGCAAATTTTTTTTTTGGAAGCCAGCTGTGAAACAAAATTAATCAAGACAGATCATTGGAGCAGCGGAATTCACCGCAGAGTTCTTTGTCCTTGCATCCAAATGATTTCAGGTATTCCAAGAAAAAGAGAAAGATTTTTACCTGGAAAAAAGTCAATGGTTGCATACAGTCCTTGCAAAGACCCACACTTGAGGTATGCTTCGCCATCGCCATCCGTTGTAAACAGAATAACCTCATCTCCCAGGAAATATCGAAAGAGTTTTGATAGATGGCGCAAATAATCATAGTCACAGGCAAAGTAGCTGCCATATTCATTCTCCACCTGGAACAGCACAAGAATTTTAACCCACTTGTCACTTTTAGTCATGTAAAAAATCCACCCTCACAGTTATTGATTACAGTTCTTTTGTAATTCATTTATCGGGCATGATGGTGGCGGTAGAGGCATTTAAGAGGCTTTTAGTTAGGCACATGGTTATGCAGGGAATAGAAGTATATGGATTACATCAAGGCAGATGAGATTAGTTTAACCTGGCATCACAGTCAGTGTGGACCTTTTGAGTCAAATAACCTGTTCCTCTGCTGTACTGTTCTCTGTTCTGTGAATGTTGATGGCAAATCTAGCATTCGTTTCTCATCCCTGGTTGCCCACAGGAGTCTGATAGTGTGCAGTTTTGTTGAATTGCTGTAGTTTGTGTGTTGAAGGTACTCATGAGTGCTGAATCATTACGTTTCAGGACAATGACTAAGTGACATTGATGAAGGAGGGCCAAAGGGCCTGTTTCAGTGCCACACAACTGCATGACCTCTATAAAATCACTACTCAGCTGCCTACGTTCCAAGGAGAATAGCCCTGGACTGCCCAACCTTTCCCTAAAGCTCAGACCCTCGATTCATGGCAACATACTTGTAAATCTTCTCCTGCATTCTTTCCAGTTTAATGGCATCTTTCCTAAAGCAGGCGTGACTAAAGCCAAACAGAATACTCCAAGTGCAGCCTCACCAATGTCTTGTAGGACAATAACATAACGTCCAAACTTCTATACTCAATTCCCTGGCCCTTGTTGGCCAAGGTGCCAGAAACGTTCTTCACCATCTATCTACTTGTGATGCCACATTCAGGGAACTATGTACTTGTACTCTTACATCCCTCTGCTCAACCACATTTCCTTGGATCCCAGCATTCACTGTGAAGTCCAGAACCGGTATGACTTCCAAAAATGCAACACTCTACATAGAAACATAGAAAATAGGTGCAGGAGTAGGCCATTCGGCCCTTCGAGCCTGCACCGCCATTCAATATGATCATGGCTGATCATCCAACAGTATCCTGTACCTGCCTTCTCTCCATACCCCCTGATCCCTTTAGCCACAAGGGCCACATCTAACTCCCTCTTAAATATAGCTGCACATGTATTTGATATAAACCACATTAGCTATTCCTCAGCGCACTTTCCCAACTGATCTGGATCCCACTGTAACTTTAGATAATCATCTACATTGTCTACAATACCACCTACTTTAGTATCATCTTCAAACTTAGTAATCATTTGTTTCCAGCAGTTTTAGCTTTTATTTCATATTTCTAATCACAATGGTGAATGACTTGGAAATGAACCTGCAACCCCAATCCTTTAATGCATTAGAGGTCACAGGCCAATAGGTTAGTGCTGCACAAAACCTATCCTCTAATGTGTCATCACTGCAGTATCTAGATAGCCAGTCAAGTAGAGTTCTGATGGCATGTCTCACAGAACAAAGAACAGTACAGCACAAGAACAGGCCCTTTGGCTCACAATGTCTGTGCCAAACATGATGCCAATACCATAATCCATATCCCTCCATTTGCTGCATCTCCAAATCTGTATCCATAAGTCTTTTAAATGCTAATAATGTATTTGCTTCAAGCACCACCCCGGGCAGCACATTCCAGGCAATCACCACTCTCTGTGCAAAAAACTTGTACACAGATCTTCTTTGTCTACCGTATCGATGCCTCTCATAGTTTTACACACTTCCTCTACCTCCCGATTGCTACTGGGAAGGCCTATCATACAATACCATTAGTGTGTTTGCACCTATCTTATTTCTAAACTCCATCCATACCACCTCTGCAGACAATCCTCTGGAATGTCCTCTCTGAGTGTTGCCGCGATGATCTCCATGATCAGTCCCACAACTCCTCCACCTCTTTTGCCTCCCTCTCGATCATGTCTGAAACATTGATACCCGGGAACATTGAGTTGCCAGTCAAGTACATCCTGCAACCACGTTTTCCACAACATTATAGTTCCAACCATCAATCCAGGCTCTACCTTCACCTGCTTTCTCCACAATACTACCTGCATTGAAATAAACACACTTCAGTCCATCAGCATCATCATTTTCCTTCACCTCTACCCACCTGTCCTTCCTTTCAGATTTATTGATCCTGACCCCTATCTTCCAATCACTCCTTCCAATTTCTGACCTACTACTCTGGTTCCCCCCCCCCCCCCCCCCCCCCGCCTCTCGACTTTAAACCCACCCGAGTAGCACCAGCAAACCTCCCTACAGGGATACCGGTCTTCTCTAGTTCAAATGGTCCCTCTTGTCCATGTCACCTCTGCTCTCGAAGAGATCCCAATGGTCTAAAAATCTGAATCACTGTCCCTGCACCAACTCCTGAGCCACACATTTATCTGTTCTAGCTTCTTATTCCTACCGTCACTGGCACGTGGCACCAGTAGTAATCCACAGATTCACTATCCCTTTTCCTACCTATATAATTTTTGCCAACGTGCACAACTACTTCCTAAAACGTTGACTCTGTTTCTCTTCCCACAGATTCAACCTGACTTGTATTTCCCATATTTCCAGCATTTTCTGTTTTTATTTTATCTTTCCGGCATCTACTTTTTAAAAATTATCTCTTGTTCAAGCTAAGTTCCGAGTCAAGAATGGTCTCCTATAACACTACTGACTGTCAAGGGGTGGTGTCTGAACACCCCCTGCTGGACACTGTTATTATCTGACAGGAACGTCATTTGCCACTTCTCAGCCAAATCAGAATGTTGTCCCGATCTTGCACCATGCAAATATTGTTGGAAAGACATTGATCTCATTGATACAACATTTCTCACTGGGTTTTGGCGTGGGAAACATAAATACATGCGATTAATCAAAAAATGGTTGGCGCGGACTCAGGGCTGAAGGGCCAATTTCCAAGCTGTAGCTCTAAATTAAACTAATGTTTATTAAGATGAGAACAGTTTCATCATCTACGTACAGTGGCTTGCAAAAGTATTCATACCCCTTGAACTTTTCCACATTTTGTCACGTTACAACCACAAACGTAAATATATTTTATTATGATTTTATGTGATAGACCAACACAAAGTGGTGCATAATTGTGAAGTGGAAGGAAAATGATACATGGTTTTCAAATTTTTTTACAAATAAAAAACTGAAAAGTGTGGCGTGCAAAAGTATTCAGCACCCCTGAGTCAATACTTTGTAGAACCACCTTTCGCTGCAATTACAGCTGCAAGTCTTTTGGGGTATGTCTCTACCAGCTTTGCACATCTAGAGACTGACATTTTTGCCCATTCTTCTTTGCAAAATAGCTCAAGCTCAGTCAGATTGGATGGAGAGCGTCTGTGAACAGCAATTTTCAAGTCTTGCCAGAGATTCTCAATTGGATTTAGGTCTGGACTTAGACTGGGCCATTCTAACACATGAATATGCTTTGATCTAAACCATTCCATTGTAGCTCTGGCTGTATGTTTAGGGTTGTTGTCCTGCTGGAAGGTGAACCTCCGCCCCAGTCTCAAGTCTTTTGCAGACTCTAACAGGTTTTCTTCCAAGATTGCCCTGTATTTGGCTCCATCCATCTTCCCATCAACTCTGACCAGCTTCCCTGTCCCTGCTGAAGAAAAGCATCCCCACAGCATGATGCTGCCACCACCATGTTTCACAGTGGGGATGGTGTGTTCAGGGCGATGTGCAGTGTTAGTTTTCCGCCACACATAGCGTTTTGCATTTAGGCCAATAACTTCAATTTTGGTCTCATCTGGCCAGAGCACCTTCCTCCACATGTTTGCTGTGTCCCCCACATGGCTTGTGGCAAACTGCAAACGGGACTTCTTATGGCTTTTTTTCAACAATGGCTTTCTTCTTGCCACTCTTCCATAAAGGCCCGATTTGTGGAGTGCACGACTAATAGTTTTCCTGTGGACAGATTCTCCCACCTGAGCTGTGAATCTCTGCAGCTCCTCCAGAGTTACCATGGGCCTCTTGGCTGCTTCTCTGATCAATGCTCTCCTTGCCCGGCCTGTCAGTTTAGGTGGACGGCCATGTCTTGGTAGGTTTGCAGTTGTGCCATACTCTTTCCATTTTCGGATGATGGATTGAACAGTGCTCCGTGAGATGTTCAAAGCTTGGGATATTTTTTTATAACCTAACCCTGCTTTAAACTTCTCCACATCTTTATCCCTGACCTGTCTGGTGTGTTCCTTGGGCTTCATGATGCTGTTTGTTCACTAATTTCTCTAACAAACCTCTGAGGCCTTCACAGAACAGCTGTATTTATACTGAGATTAGATTACACACACGTGGACTCTATTTACTAATTAGGTGACTTCTGAAGGCAATTGGTTGCACTGGATTTTATTTAGGGGTATCAGAGTAAAGGGGGCTGAATACCTTTGCACGCCACACTTTTCAGTTTTTTTATTTGTAAAAAAATTTGAAAACCATGTATCATTTTCCTTCCACTTCACAATTATGCGCCACTTTGTGTTGGTCTATCACATAAAATCCCAATAAAATACATTTACGTTTGTGGTTGTAACGTGACAAAATATGGAAAAGTTCAAGGGGTATGAATACTTTTGCAAGCCAATGTAACTAAAACTCTGACTGAGGGGAAGGAGAGGGAGGGAGAGGTGAGGGAGGCATTGGGGGAGGGGGAGGGGGTAGAGGGGAAAGATCCTGGGGAGATGAGGAGGGAGTGGGAGGATTGAGGGAGAGGAAGGGGTAGTGAAGGAGAGGGGAAAAGTGGGACAGGTGAGGAGAGTGGGGGCAGAGGGGGGGGATAATAATAATAATAAATTTTATATTTAATGGGCGCCTTTCATACAAAATCTCAAGGACACCTTACATAGTAATCGGAATAAAAACATATAATCGGAGTAAAACAAGTAATTAAAGACATCACAATGACACAAATTAAAAACAGAATTCAATCCAAAAACAGAAAATCAAAAACACAGTGTGAAGAGAGAGCAGCGGCAACCAAATCGTGCCAGCGTCCACTCTCTCTTCACGGCAGCCATCTTGGACACAGACCTACAAGAGGGAGATGAGATAGAGGGAGATGAGATCAGTGTGGGGCGGTCAGGAGGGATAGTGGGGGGGAATAGGGGGATGTGAGGAGTGGAGGATAGAGGGAAGGGAGGGAGATAGGGAGGGGGATAGTGACTGAGGGTAAGGGGAAGGAGAGGGAGAGATTGGAGGAGGGGAGGAGGAGAGGGGAAACAAGAGGGAGGGTGAAGAGGATGGGGAGAGAGTGCTGGGGTAATGAGCCATGCCTGTGCTGTTGGGGTTTATGCGTGAGTGATGCAATATTGTGTTGGGGGGACGGGTTGCATTGGGGGACCGGGTGAGCGGTGGAATATTGAATTGAGGAACGGGTTGTGTTGGGGGCCCAGGCCTCCCGTGTGACAGGGACCCAACGGGTCCCACTTAGTAGTTATATTTAAATGTGACATCTTGTATTATTATGGTAATAGCCAAAGTTGGCTAGATATCTGCCAAAGTGATATTTGATAAAAATTCCACATATGGGAATTAAGATTCAGACAGGTTTGTTGGGTGGGCATGGGTGAAAGAGGGGGTTCACTGCATGTGGCAGATAGGCCAGCAGAATGGCACTAAAGATGGATTGAGGGGGGGACAAATATTTAATGAAAATATGCTTGACCTAACACACAAACTGTGTGTTATAGAGAGATTTTAATTCAAGATGGCAGACAAAGAGTTACTTTGTGATCTAGTGGAAGATAGAGTACAGCAGCACTATATTATTGCCATTTTTTTAAAATGTTAATAATAAGAGCCATCTTGGAAATTGGAAAAGCTTGAAAAATAGAGAAGCATCCGAAAGGAATATTGGACATGGGCTTAACCAGATGGTTAAGAACAAAGAAAGAAGCAGTGGTCAATGCAACAACCTGGTTTCAAATAACTTGGAAAAGCTTTGGAAATCATGACAGTGTATTCCTTTTAACTTGTTATTCTCTTGTGTTGCTTTCTCATGGGTCTCTGTCACACTCTCTCCAGCCACCTTCCTTTTGTTGTTGTCACATTTACTTCCTCCTCAGTACATTGCATCCTCAACTCTGAAACACTGTCTGTCTTTAATCACATTATTCCCACTGCTGACTGAAATTTACTGTGTTGATATTGCGTAAGTCACCCCTTCCATTCAAATAGTATGCAGTATTCCATTTTTCTTTTGGGGACTGTCCAAACTTTTCTCTCTTGGTTCATCTGTCAAAATGTTTGAAAGATACAGCATCAAAACAGGCCCTTCAGCCGACCGAGTCTGACCAGACATTGATCACCCATTCACACATTCTGTTATCCCACTTGCACATCCACTCCCAACACGCTAATCATCATTTCGTGATTTCTCCATAGCATTGAGAAACGTGCACATTAGCACTGTGCAAGCACTGTTTCTATTAAAGTATTTCTTCATAACTCACCTCTAACAAAAAGAGATCATAGCCACAACAACAAAATTTCCTCAAAATGCAGCCTGGTCAGAGTATATAGCACCAACTCTTTCAGGTCATCTGACTGATCTCAGTAATCCTTTTGCCTTGTTGATTACTGTTTTGCAAATATAGTATACGGCTGGTACTGAAACTTTCATTGATGGAATCTTTCTACTGTATTCATAAAATCTTAACACACAGGAGCCCATTCTCCTGTTTTCTCCCCATAACCTTTGACGCCCTTACTATTCAAGAGCCTATAGTCCTTCCATTCTGAACCTGTGGCCTCAGAATCTCCCACTAATGGAAACACCCTCTCCACATCCACTCTATCATTGCCTTTCATTATTCGGTAAGTTTAAATGAAATCCACATCATCCTTTTAAGTTCCACCGGATATGGGTCTAATGGGCCCAGAGCCAGCAAACTTACATTACCCAATCATCCCCAGGATCACTGGCGCAAACAGGCGTTCCTCTTACATTAACCCAATCATCTCCACAATCATTATCGCCAATCAAAGGAACTAAGTGATAGTCAAAAAGTAGTGCTTGATAAATTATTGATGTTGTAAATTGATAAATCTCGGGGACCTGGTGATTTTCATCCAAGAGTTTTGAAAGTGCTGACGTTAGAGACAGTACTGTGGCCATCATCTTCCAAAGTTCTCGAGAATCTGGGATTATCTAGTGGATTGGAACAAGTATGACCACATTTCTAAGGAGGGAGAATTTAAACAGGGAACCACCAACTTATCAGCCTGATGTCAGTACACGTGCAAAGGTGAGAATCATTATGTTTTGTTTCAACTGAAGATAGACACAGAAAGCTGAAGCGAGTCAGACAGTACATCTGGAGAAAAGGAATAGGTGACAATTTGGTTCAAGCCCCTTCTTCAGAGCTTTGTTAGGAATAGGATTGCAGAGAGCCAAGAGGGTCTAATGAAAGCAGAATTACATCTATTGGCAGCATCATGGTACAGCACGTAGAGTTGTTGCTTCACAGTTACAGCGACATAAGACTCATTCCTGACCTCTGGTCCTATCTGTGTGGAGTTTGCTCATTTGCTGTGACCACATGGATTTCTCCCAGGTGCTCTGGTTTGCTCCCAGATTGCAAAGATTCGTTTATTTGTGAGAGAATTTGCCACTAATAATTGTCCCTAACGAGTAGCTGAGCAGTAGAATCCATAAAGGTTGATGGAATTACAGAGAAAATCAAATGGGATTAATGTAAATTGTGTACATGTTATTCAGCATGGTCTCATTGGGGAAATGGCCTATTTCAATGCTGTTTCAATCTATGATTCCAATATGTTGGAATTTATTGAAGACGTGATCAGTAATATAAACAAGGAGAAACCAGTGAATGTGATATTTGAATATTTTGGGGGGGTCAGATACGGTCCCACAGATTTTGACTAACAAGATTATAGCATGTGGAATTGGGGTAATATACTGACATGTATTGAGAATTGGTTATCTGGAATTGGGGTAATATACTGACATGTATTGAGAATTGGTTATCAAACAGAAATCAAAGAATCAGAAAAAGAGTAAAAATAATTGTTTGGTGGGGAGGCTATAACAGGGGTACTGCAGAGTGTAATGCTTAGGGCCCAGTTTTTCTGCCTGCTGGAGTTATCTCCAAATACCTTGAATCTATCTCTAGGTATGTTACAAAGCGTACCTGAAGCGTCTTTGAAGATCTGCCGTTGCGGGTGTGCGCGATTTTGGCGCCGTTTAGAGGGGGTGGGTTTAAAACGCGATTTTCTCTAGGCTGTTCAAATCGAAGATGTTCAGCCTAGTTAATTATTAACGAAAAATCGCTGGAAGACCCCGTCGCAAAAGCTATTATTAGTTTTAAAGGCCTCGTATAATAGTTATAGTAGTTTAAAAATCAATCTTTAAACCCGCGACCGCCAGCAACCGCAGAGTCTCATAAAGCAAATAGCAGAAGTTAGGTTGTATATTTTTACATTAAAAAGGGCTTCTAAAGATCCCTTTATACAAAATTTAATATTGCGAGTAGCTCAATTTGGCCCCATTATATCGCGCAGTATTTTTCTCGGCATTTGGGGCACAAATCTACCGCAATGTGAACGTTCTAAACCAGCGCGTTCCACAGGATCCCACTAGAAAGCTGATTTAAATGGGCATTTATTTACAGCAATTGAACACTGAATTCCTTCCATTTGGCCTATAAATTAATGTAAATGAGATTTAAAAATCATGTTTTATTGTGAATTATTTGTGAATATTATTTGGACATTTAGGCTATTTAAAAATGTTAATAATTATTAAGAAATGGATAGATGTTTAGATCTAGTAATTGAAGTCTGAAATTAGCTACAATTAGGTAACTAACTAATTATATGCTTTAATTTCAGGTCATCCAAGTAAGATTATTTTATATTTGTTTCAGAATGCTTCAATCTATGATAACTGAAAATTTCATTCAGTTCTCTTAATTTTTAAGAAAGTTATGGGCTTTTGACTGTTCACGATCACAACTTTTTGTTATGTCCATAGAAAATCAATAGGGAACAAGATGCTCATTTCCGAGTATGAAAATGGCCATAACTTTTTAAATACTTGAGATATGAAAGTGAATTAGGTGTCAAATTAAACTTATTTTTATGCTTTATCTGATGGGATAAATTACAGACTTGATTTTTAAAATCTCAAAATTTTGTAACATTGCTACTATCTCATACCCCCTTATCCCCGACCAACATCCAAGATACCTTACAAGGTCTTCAACACTTCAATAACTTTTATTTCCTAGATACTCATTGCCTCATCTCTACCATGATCACCCACCTCCATTCCCCACCAAGAAATGGGTTCAGTAAACAGGATTACCCTAGCAACCTTTATCTAGTCTGTTGAACAGTTTAGTCATGCTTTTAAGTTAAACATAAATCCATACCTGTACAGCAATAATCGGTCCATTATTCTGATACAGGTATTGTCTGATCTTGGGCAAGAGAACATACATCCATTTGTCAACATAATTGAGATAATCTAAAATGAGAAAAAACAGGTTGATAACCTTTACCTGCCTATTTGTTTAAATCCGTCCACGTTGTGCTATTCACGTGCTATACAAGCATAGAATGCAGCATAGTCCAGATTTTATTTGTACAGTCGAGACATTTGTTACATCCAGACAAATGACAAATAGAAGGCAGTTTTAGTTACACAAAGATACTTGAAAATACAAGGACGAGTCAGGTTTCGATGAGTGTGCAATGTGCACAGTAAGCTAAGGTGTGTGGTGTGCAGGGCCTGGTTGTGAAAACAACTTTACTCTGATTGGGCCTTTACTTAACTTTGTTTCTGAATCATAATGGCTGGTTCTTTGATGTGAGTAAGGACAATTTTTCACTGTCATACGAGGTCAAAAAATAAAACAAGGGAACAAGAAAATCTAACCTCTAAATAAGTCGATAATGTTGCTACCCATATACAGAAACATTCACAAAATTGACTAACTGTGTGATAACATGGGACTCAATTTGGAGTTACATACATTAATTTCTAGGCCAGGCTTCCCCATACACTGCTGACACAGTTTTACCTGACCAACACGTCGCTTATTTGTCATTAAATTGTCAGATTGCTTCCCAACGTCGGATATGGGATAAGCACAAAATAGTTATTGTCTTTGGATCTACTGACAAATTCCATTCCCAAACCACCCAAAACATTTCTCTTCCCAGCAACTGATTGAGAATGAATTAGAACAGTTAAAACCTTGGTATTATATTTGACTCTTCCATATTTGAGTTTGGTCAACATGGATTTGGTGGCCAGAGGGCTTGTTTCCATACTGAATTACTTTATGAAAATTGTGTGACTAACAATGGCAAAGGCTGAGGGTGGGTCAATGCTATACTTTTGTCGCAATCACTTTGGACGCCATTTGTGATTTGGATGAAAGGTGTTTTGAAATACTAGCAGAGGTACATATGTCAGAAATAAAAACTGTTGCGAAAAAAGGGCACACATTTCAACGCCCATGTGTTGAAGGATTTAGACATTTCAAGTTGAAGACTGGTAATTTGAATGATGAAGAGGCTCAAGGCTTGGTGACTGGGGGATACCACGACTATAGTGTGGCAGCAGAAAGAGAAGCCATGAAACTCTGCTTATGACTGAATAAGGAAGAGTGTCAAGCGAATACCATACAACCTGACAAAGATGAAGACCATTGGAGGTCAATCACATTATTTGTGATGTACCTGTCTTACCTGGATCTGAAGATCGGAGAACAACTGAATCTTTCCGCAGCAGCCAGGCAGGAAGGCCACCCTATAAAAGTGAAAACCCATCACATTTGGCAAACTTCTTTTCACATTCAAATGGTGATTTCTTAACTGAAATTAACTGCGCTCACCATGTCCCATTCGGCACAAATATAGGGGCCAGCTCGTAAGATGACCAACAAGCCAATGTCATTGGCCAACTTTATAAATGTTTCTAAATCTCGGTCTCCAGCGAAGTCATATTTTCCTGGTGCAGTTTCATGAAAATTCCATGGCACATATCTACATAATGGGATTATTTAAAATGTCATTCCAATGTCAGCATGCTTACAGCTGGAGAAGATTAGCTCCAAAGAACATTAATTTATTAATTATGCACAGTTCCACATTCTGCACATGTTCTTTGATCTTTATCTGTAGGAATAGAAGTTAGCAACATGAAGATTCAACTGGGACACTGGCCTCGAGGTTGAAGCAGCTGAACAAAAAGAACTATCCCATCGCCCAGATATTACCCCATATAAATATTAATTCTATGAAGCCAGCAGCAAAGAGAAGATTTTGAACTAATGAATTTGGAAAAAATACATAGCACGAGTGGAAGAATACCAAGGCACAGGAAAGAAATGTCCTTTCTCTTTGAACTGCACTCAAAGAACAAAGGTCATATTTACAATGGTAACTGAATGTCCTGAACTGTCCAGAAAATCCCAACTAGTTGAGGACAGAGAAGGTCAGGGCAGGAGGAAAGGTTAAAAGGTATAAAGAACTGCATTGATATAGTGATTCCAACAATCGCAAAATACCCGATATATTAAAAAAGTTTTCTTCCTCACGTTTGAATAGCATTCAATCCTGCCATATACATTTTCATCAGACGGTCCTTCCAGTAGTATCGAGGTACACGGGAGTAGTGGATACTTCCTGAGATATAACGGAAAGGTTTACCATCCTTAAGGAAACTGTCATTGTCATAATCGATCTGAAAGCTCCTTGATGAACTCTGCAACCAAAAGAGACCAGATTAATCCCCCTGAGCCTATACATCAAGGTCACATTTATGCACAGTAAAATTAAGGAAAAGCTTAATATCAAGGAAATCATGCTTGCTCCACTAGGCCAGCTCCCAAACCAATGGAATATCTATGAAGGTTACCATACAATTCTCTAATGAAATGCAAGTTTCGAAATAGAAAATACGCTCCAGAACATGGGTAAAAATTCTTGCATTGGGGCTGATTTGTAAGATCCATGCCAATGTTTTTTTGCATCAGGGCAGCTGATGTAACTGTTAGTTTCAACTGATTCTGTGTTACTTGCATTTTCTGTTTTTGTTTCAGGCAGCAAAGGTTTATACCTCAAAAGTATAATGGGAATGAACAAATACTGCTGCTGAAAATCTGACACCCATTGAGAAAACACCGGAGAACCAGTGGGCATAGGGAAAGATTTAATAGGAACTCGAGGGGCAAATTCTTTTAGACAAAGGATGGGAGGAATATGGAACGAGCTGCCCGAGGAGGTAGTTGAGGCAGGTACTTACACAATGTTTAAAAAACATTTAGACAGGTACATGAATAGGATTGGTTTGGAGGGATATGGCCCATACGCAGGCAGGTGGGACAAGTGTAGATTGCACATGTTGTTCAATGTTGGGCAAGTTGGACCGAAGGGCCTGTTTCCATGCTGTATGGTTCTATGACTGGAAATAGCAACACCTGTGATACCTCAATGAACTCCCTTCAGAACTGGAGGCGTTTAGGAGGTGAAAAAGACCCTAAACATATATTCACAGTCATGCTTACAAACCGAAGTGAGGTATCCTGAAAAGGGACTACCTATTTGTGTTAGATCTCGCCAATGTTTAGGAATGCAAGGTATGACATGTGAATGCTGTACACAAGGCAAGAAATATAAGTGAAGAACTGCATTTGTGAAAATGATGGAACAGTGCTCAATAGGCAAGAAGAGATGAATGCCCCATTCAATTGAACTGATTGAAGTAGGAGGGAGAAAGTTGGAAAAGAATAGCAGAAGTGGGGCAATGCCTGGCAAATGATAGGTTGATAAAGAATAAGTATTTATGCTCACTGGATCTATATTGTTTCCTCTGAGTTTCATGTGAACAAGGAATTTCATTGCACTCTGATGTATATGAAAATAACCTAATCTGAAGTAGACCACACATCACACACATCACAACGAGACCCAACTGCTGAGAGCAGATAATAAGAATGAAGAAGAGGAAGTCTACACCATGGAGGGGAAACAAACTGCTGCAATACAAAATTGAACCTTTTCACATATCAGCAATTTTATTCACATTAGCAGCATTTACTCAACCTTGTTTTGGTTATTTCCCAGATGTTGCCAGGACTTAAGGGGCTGAGCAGAGGGAGAGGTGAGCAGGCTAGGAGCACAGGAGACTGAGGGGCAATCATATAGAGGTGTATAAAATCATCAAAGTTAGATAGTATAAATGCAGTCTTTTACCCCGACCAAGAGAACCAGATGGCATATGTTTAAGGTGAGAGGGGAATGATTCAATATGAAGCTGAGGGGCAACGCTTTTACTCAGAGGGTAGTGGGTGTGTGGAACATGCTGCCAGAGAAGATAGTTGAGGCAGATGCCTTCAAATACCTGGGCATACATATCTCTAGATATATCTAAAGATCTGTCCTGGACCCAGCATATTGATGCAATCATAAAGAAAGCCCATCAACACCTATACTTCCTTAGAAGATTGAGGATATTCAGTACACCAATTAATACTCTCTTGAACTTCTACAGGTGTGCGGTAGAGAGTATATTGACTCGTTTCAACACAGCCTTGTTTTGGCAATTTGACCGCCCAGGAATGAAGGGTGCAAAAAGTGGTGAACACTACCAAGTTCGTCATGGGTACTGACCTCCCCAGCATCAAAGGGATCTACAGGAATCATGCCTCAAATAACCAGCCAGCATCGTCAGAGACCTACTCCACCCTGGCCACACTATCATTTCACTCCTGTCATCGGGAAGAAGGTTTAGGAGCCTGAAAACTGTTATGTCCATGTTCAGGAACTGTTTCTTCTCAACAACCATTAGGCTATTAAACACTACAACCTCCAAATAAGTCTGAACAACTTAGACGGAGTACTGTTTTTGTCTTTGGACTATTATTGTTTGTTTACTGTTTTTGTTGTTTATAATAGTGTTCACAGAGAACTATGTTTACTTATCTGTTGTGTAGCTACAAGTACGAATTTCATTGTTCAGTTTTGGGACATATGGCAATCAAACACTGTTGACTACTATAACAGCATTTAAAAGATATGTGGACAGGTACCTTGATAGGACAGGTTTAAAGGTATATGGGCGAAACGCAGGCAAATTGGACAAGCTCAGATGGAGCATCTTGGTTGACATGAACAAGTTGGGCCAAAGGACCTGTTTCCATGATGCATTACTCTAATAACTCTGCTTCCTCCGTTTGCTGACGTGCAATGACAATAAAAGATATATTATTATTTCCAGTTGTATCTTCACCACCTTTAATCACCTTGCAAGATCATTCCATTTATTGTGCTTTCATTCCCCACTGACCTTCCTTTTATTCGCCTCTTAGCTGGATATAAAAATCCGTATTATCCCAAAACGTTTCTACTTCTGATGAAAGTTCATCTCAGAAACTTAACCCTATAATTCTTTCAACATTCTCTGCCCTAGCAAAAGAGTCCAAGCAGTCGCTGATATTACTCAAAACAAACCTGAAGCCTCCCACTGGCAGCGGGGGAGCTTGGAGCGCACTGAAGGCTTTATTGGGGGAAATGGGTGCCTAAAGCCCTGAACAACGTTTCCAGCATCTGCAGTTCCTTCTTGAAAACAACGTAACCCGGGACCCGGTTTACAAAGGTGGGCAATCGGGTGCCAGATGCACAGAGAGAGGGAACTCGCTGCGGGGTGTACAGAGCTGCTGTCTCTCTGGCGGGTCGAGTGATTTGCTTCCTGATTACTAAATTGGCGAAATCCTATCCAATGCACAGTGAGCCCACCTCAGGGAAGAAGGGGGATTGCTGACCGGCACAGAGATATAACTTGCTAGCCAGTTTCCGAAGGTGAGGGGGCTTGCTGCAGAACGGGTTCATTTATTGTCTCTTGCAGTGGGCTGCATGAACTCGCTTCCCTTAAGTGACTGCAAAGGAAGTATTCCCTTTGCAGATCTGAGGACATTTCATTGTCCGATTCGAACAGCCCATTGAATGTAATACTGAATGCAAAATAAAAAGGGCACTTACTGGCGTGTACAGATAGAAGAAGTTAATCGCCACCAGAAGCCCCACACTCGGTCTCATGTTCCTTCTTCAATCAGCTGGTCGCAAATGCCAATGATCATCACATGACTGAGGAAGTGTGATGCTATTCGCTGTTTGTATCGCGCACACTGTCACACACACACACACAGTAAGTGGCGGCCAGTTCTTTCCAAGATCTTTGCATCCAGGCGGGATTTTTGGTTTGGTGCTTCCGTGCGTCATAGTCTGTGAGCATCTCACACTTCACTCTTTTGCTGAAAGAGATCCATGTGGAGCTGCAAATCGACTTATTTTTCCCAACAATCCTCAATTCAATATTTGTAAAACTCAAATATTCCATTCACAAGATAGTTTGCAATTTTCTTCTTTCCACGTAATAATTGGCCTTTTTTAACGCTCAAATTGAAACTGCATGGAGTAATATTGGTTTCCCATCCAGAATTAAGAGATCCATTTGAATTATCAATGTCCAGAATTGATGGCACATCAGTTGATCCAAAATTTCTGTCAATAGATTATCAGATACATTTCTTGGAATCGTCCTATGAACGGTTGCCACTGTGAATACATCACCAAATTTGGAAGATGCCCCTTGCGTATCAGTCCAGTGCTGGTTTGGTCCATCTCAATAGAACGTGTTTTATGATACATCCTGGCTAATTAGACAGATGACATAGAATCTGTAAATAGGCATCTGTAAATTTCCCTTAGTGTGTATGGAGTGGATGAGAAAGAACTAGTATGAACGGGACATCAATAGTCAGCGTGGATCACTGGGCCGAAGGGCCTGTTTCCATGTTATATCTCTAAATTAAACTAAACAAAACAAAATAGGCAAGCAAGCCATATACTTCCTATGCCACCCTATCTACTTCTGTTGCCACTTTCAGAGGAGTCCGGACTTGGACCGCCATAGACTAATGCCCCTGTCCCACTTAGGGAACCTTTGGAGACTTTGCGCCCCACCCAAGGTTTCCGTGCGGTTCCCAGAGGTTGCAGGTGGTTGCCGGAGGTTGCAGGTAGTGGAAGCAGGTAGGGAGACTGACAGGAACCTCCGGGAACCGCACGGTAACCTTGTGTGGGGCACAAAGTCTCCAGAGGTTTCCATACAGGTTTCCTAAGTGGGACAGCGGCATTAGATACCGCGGTACATCAATGCTTATAATGCTCCTGCCATTGATTGTACACCTTTCTTTTGCATTTATCTACCCAAACACCTCACACTTTTCCAAATTAAACTTATGGTTGTTTGGAAACACAGGGACTGACTGCAGAGGCTGGTTTACAAAAAGAATACAATGTGCTGGAGTAACTCAGCGGGTTAGGCAGCATCTCTGCAGGACATGGACAGGCAAAGTTTGGGGTCAGTACCATTCTTTCAATTGTTTTCTCTATCACTAAAACAAACACCAAAATATCTGCTGTGCATACAATTTTCTGCCTTGAACTGTAATACCTAAAACAAAGGTTTCAATAAATGTATAAAAATGTTGAAACAAAGGCAATTATAATTGTCTAGATTCTTGACATATACAGTAAAAGAATTGTAAGTTTTTTTAAAGTACGCTTCCTGGTTTGTCACTCGACTGTCTGTGCAAATTATTATCCAACCCCTCACTACACCTGTATGCAGAGCTGCAGGCAAGCTGGCTAATGAAGTGATCATTAATCTCATTTTAACTGCTGCACTCCCACCTCTAGAACTGATGCTGCACCTGCTTGCTGGTATTTCCCTGTATGAGTCTAATGCTCTCCAGCCTTTTCCTAGATTAGCTCATAAATGAAAACACTGAGCATTGTCGACTGTTATGAGTTTTTTCTACGATCTTATGGCTGTTCTCTCTATTACAAAGAAGATTGTACCACGATTTAGGATCTTGCTACTGAAGAATTCAATTTCTCTGGTTCATTTGACTGAAATCCATTGCGATGTTAGCTACCAGAAATTGATTATTGAGTGAAATTCCATTGCTCCCGTGTTGACCTATCAAAGCTATTTTCTTACGACTTCTGGATAAGCGAGTTCGGTATTCTGCAAAAAGCAAGGAATCATGGGATTTGTCAAAGGTCAAACGCTATAAATAAAAATCTAACGAAGCGCTGTAGATTCAGTGAGTATAGCTTTTTCAAGTTTGTTTTTGTCAGAGGGCAGCTAGAGGGGGCAGATACGAGTGGGAGACCGGGGGGGGGGAGAGAAAAACGGGGAGAGACCAGGAGACGGGGAGTGAGGGGGAGAGGGAGAGACCAGGAGATGGGGAGTGAGGGGGGAGGGAGAGACCGGGAGACGGGGGGTGTGGAGAGACAGCCGGAGATGTCCGGACTGACGGGACACCGGCCCCCAGGCCCACCGCCAGCGTAGAGAAGCGCCAACCCCAGCTCACCTCCGCCTCTCCCGCCTGGCCAACCGACCGCCCGGACCAACGACACCAGCGGCCCCAGGCCCACAGCCAGCACGGAGAACCAACAGGCCCACAGCCAGCGCGGAGAACCAACAGGCCCACAGCCTGCGCCAACTCCAGCCCAATCCCGCTCCAACTCCAGAGGAACCCGCTCCCGATGGGCCGCTATGGCGACAAGTGCCAGTTCGCCCACGGCCTGGCCGAGCTGCGCTCCCTCAGCCACCACCCCAAGTACAAGACGTACCTTGCCAGAGCTGCCAACTCTCACGCATTGAGCGTGAGAATCACGTATTTCGCCAAATTCTCACGTTCTCACACTGATCACAAATTTCTCACACTCTGTCATGAGAAATTCTGTTATCAACGAAAATCTTAAAACTAATATTAACTGCATGGGCTGCGGGTGTTGGAGAGCCGGGACGGAGGGAGGGATGGAGTGGCGAGGGCAGATGCAGACTGGGAGTCGATGGCGGGGGCAGATGCAGATGGCAATAGCCATTCCTGCAGCTTCTTTATATCTCACTGCAACATACCTACATCAGTATTCACCTCACAGTACTGTCAGGTTTATTTTTGTCTGCCAGTTTAGAAATTATGGCATGCAAACTCGGGTCTGGTTTATTAATGTATATCAAAGAAAGCTATGATCCCCATCATTGACCCCGAGGTACAAAGCTATTCGTCTTCCTCCAGATGAAAAAAACTACCATTCGTCACGACCCTTTGTTGTACTTCAGTTTTGCTGATAAAGCCATTCTGTGACGTCCTATCACCTCTTCTGGAAATGCAAGTATATTAGGGTTATGTTACATTTACCTCCACATATCTCATCAAAAAAATTTAAGATATTGGTTAAATACATTTTTCCTTTAAATATTAGTGTTGGCATGCCTTAATGAATCAATTTCTTTTCTTGGTAACTGCTGATGCTGTCCTACTTCGAATTTTCGCAATATTGGTTCACACATTAACAATCTTACAAATGCTGGGCTTTTCCTTATTCCCCTGGTTGAATAGGGAGTAATATTTAATATTCTCTCATCCTCCGGAAATACCACCTCCCCCACCCTTATTTAAGAAGAATTGAAAAATTATAATCAGTGCCCCCATGATTTCCTTACATATTTCCCCTAAAATCCAAGATTGCATCATTCGTACTTAAACCATCTCTTCATTAAACACAGACTGTGGTTTTGTTATGTTTTTTTCCTTTAAACCTTTGGGCTACACCCACTTCTTTTTCCTCCAATTAATTGTTTTTCAAGAGTTCATTCAAGTTCGAGAGTTTATTGTCATGTGGCCCAGATAGGACAATGAAATTCTTGCTTTGCTTCAGCACAACTGGTAGGCATAAATAAATACAGAACAGATCAGTGTGTCCATATACCATCGAATATATATATATATACACACATAAATAAGCATATAAAGTGCAATAGGCTATTAAAGTTCACATTTTTGTTTGAGTTGAGTTTAGTAGCCTGATGGCTGTGGGGAAGAGGCTGTTCCTGCAGGTTTCAGGCTCCTGTACCTTCTACCTGAAGGCAGCGAGGAGATGAGTGTGTGGCCAGGATGGTGTGGGTCCTTGATGATGCTGCCAGCCTTTTTGAGGCAGCGACTGTGGTAGATCCCCTTGATGGTAGAGAGGTCAGAGCCAATGATGGACTGGCCAGTGTTTACAACTTTTTGCAGTCTTTTCCGCTCCTGGGCACACAAGTTGCCGAACCAAGCCACGGTATAACCGATCAGCTCTACTGTGCACATCGAAACATAGAAACATAGAAAATAGGTGCAGGAGTAGGCTATTCGGCCCTTCGAGCCTGCACCGCCATTCAATATGATCATGGCTGATCATCCAACTCAGTATCCTGTACCTGCCTTCTCTCCATACCCCCTGATCCCTTTAGCCACAAGGGCCACATCTAACTCCCTCTTAAACATAGCCAATGAACTGGCCTCAACTACCAGCCTGTAGAAGTTCGAGAGAGTCCTCCTCGCCATACCGACTCTCCGTAATCTTCTCAGGAAGTAGAGGCGCTGATGTGCTTTCTTTATAATTGCATCAGTGTTCTGGGACCAGGAGATACCTTCAGAAATATGCACGCCCAGGAATTTGAAGCTCTTGACCCTTTCCACCATCGACCCGTTGATATAAACGGGACTGTGGGTCCCCATCCTACCCCTTCCAAAGTCCACGATCAGTTCCTTGGTTTTGCTGGTGTTGAGAGCCAGGTTATTGTGCTGGCACCATTTGGTCAGTCGGTGGATCTCACGTTTATACTCTGACTCGTATCCATCAGTGATACGTTCCACAACAGTGGTGTCATCGGCGAACTTGATGATGGAGTTTGCATTTTGTCTGGCTACGCAGTCATGAGTATAGAGTGTATAGAGTATAGAATTGAAACATCCCATTTTCCTACTCATTACAAACTGAAATCGAATTATGTTACGGGCATTATCATTTACCAAATCTTGATGCACTTGATCCACATTATTATCTAAAACCAGATCCAGCAATGCCTCCTTCCTCAATGCGACAGAAACATACCATTCTGGAAAATTATCCTGGATAGATCTGGAAACTCTTCATACACACTATCGTTTTAACAGACCACTTTATAACAGATTTTGGTTGTAGCAGACTAACCTCGGGGTTATCGGGATAATGGGGAGAAGGCAGGAGAACGGGGTTAGGAGGGAGAGATAGATCAGCCATGATTGAATGGCGGATCCCCGTCTACATATACTCTACTCTGCCTAGTCCTTACCCTTAATAACTTCTCGTTTGACTCCTCCCATTTCCTCCAAATACAAGGCGTAGCTATGGGCACGTGCATGGGCCCCACCTATGCCTGCCTCCTTGTTCGAGATGTACCAGGGCCCCATCCCCGACCTCTACCTCCGCTAGATCGATGACTGCATTGGTGCTACCTCCTGCACCCACACACAACTCATTAACTTCATCCGCTTCACCACTAACTTCCAACTGGCACTCAAATACACCTGGACCATTTCCGACACTTCCCTACCATTTCTTGACCTCACTATCTCCATCGCAGGTGATAGACTTCTGACCGACATCCATTATAAACCCACTGACTCCCATGGCTATCTAGACTACACTTCTTTCCACCCTGCTTCCTGTAAGGACTCCATCCCCTACTCCCAATTCCTCCGTCTAAGCCGCATCTTCTCTCAGGATGAGATGTTCCACACCAGGACATTGGAAATGTCCTAATTCTTCAGGGAACGGGGGTTCCCCTCCCCTACTATAGATGAGGCTCTCACCAGGGTCTCTTCAATACCCCGTAACACTGCTCTCTCTCCCCATCCCCCCACTCGTAACAAGGGCAGAGTCCCCCTAGTCCTCACCTTTCACCCCACTAGCCGTCACATGCAACAAATAATCCTCCGTCATTTTCGCCATCTCCAACGTGACCCCACCACTCGCCACACCTTCCCATCTCCCCCCCTGTCTGCTTTCCGCAAAGACCGCTCCCTCCGTAACTCCCTGGTCAATTCTTCCCTTCCCTCCCGCACCACCCCCTCCCCGGGCACTTTCCCTTGCAACCGCAAGAGGTGCTACACTTGTCGCTTTACCTCCCCCCTCGACTCCATTCAAGGGCACAAACAACTGGTGCAACACGAACAATCTGATCCTGAATGTTGACAAAACAAAGGAGGTCATCGTGACTTCAGGAGAAACCGGCACAGTCATACACCACTGCACATTAATGACATCGATGTGGAGTTGGTCAGTAGCACTAAGTTCCTGGGGGTGAAGATCACGAACAGTCTGACCTGGTGACAAAACATCGCATCACTAGTTAAGAGAGCGCAGCAGCATTTGCACTTTCTGCGCCGGATGAGAAGAGCTCACCTCCCCCATCCCGTCCTCACCACTTTCTACAGGGACACCATAGAGAGCATTTTGACCAGCTGCATCTCTGTCTGGTTTGGGGACTGCAAAGCCTCCGACTGGAAGTCCGTGCAGAGAGTGGTGAGGATGGCTGAAAAAATCATCGGGGCTTCTCTTCCTTCAATCCGGGACATTGCGTGCAAACGTTGCTTGTCAAAGGCCAACAGCATTATAAAAGACCCCACACATCTCCATCATGGACTATTCACTCTGCTGCCCTCGGGCAAAAGGTATCACAGTATAAAGGGCCTGTCCCACTTACATGTCCTTGACATGCAAATTACGTGACCTCGTGGTCGCGTTGAGGCTCACGGGCATCATGTGGCCGCGCGGGGCCGGTTCCACTGAGAAGCGCGGAGGGGTATGTAGTTGTACGCGACATCGCGCGGGCCTCCAAAATTTTTGTAGCGAACAAAATCTTTGCGCGCCAACGGCCAGTCGCGTAACTGACGGCCAAAGTGGGACAGGCCCAAGACCCTGGCGCAACGCAACGTCTCACCTCCAACAGCAGCAGAAACAGGCAAACGATCGCTGAGCTCGACCTGGGGCTCACGGCCGTTGCGGACCGGATCCGCCCCCACTTCTACTCCCAGAGTGGGGCCAAGAAAATTGAAGATAGGCACAAAATGCTGGAGTAATTCAGCGGGACCGGCAGCATTTCTGGTGAGAAGCAATGGGTGACGTTTTTGGTCAAGATCCTTCTTTCAGACTGAAGAAGGGTCTCGACATGAAACATCACCCATTCCTTTTCTCCAGAGATGCTGCCAGTCTCGCTGAGTTACTTCAGCATTTTGCTTCCATCTTCAAATGACGTCACGCGCTCCAGATGGCTGTGCGGGCGTATGAAATCGCGCGCGTCCTTCGCGAGACCGTCGCGCCTCAACGCGACCACGAGTTCGCGTAATTAGCGTGCCAAGGACACGTAAGTGGGACAGGGGCTTAAGAAGCAGAACGGCCAGGTTCTGCAACAGCTTCTTCCCCCGAGCCATCAGACTCTTGAATTCCATATAATGTGCCGCCACTATTATTTATTTTATCTTTTTATCTATTTTATCTTTTTATCTATTTTATCCTTTTATTATTTTATGTTGCACGGTGTGTCAGATGCAACAAAATTTCATTCAGATTTGCATTTGTTGGTGTATTTTTGAATGACAATAAAGTCTTGCGAGCACTTTCCCTTGCAACCGCAAGAGATGTTACACTTGTCGCTTTACCTCCCCCCTCGACTTCATTCAAGGTCCCAAGCAGTTGTTCCAGGTGCGACAGAGGTTCACCTGTATCTCCTCCAACCTCATCTATTGCATCCGCTGCTCTAGATGTCAGCTGAACTACATCGGTGAGACCAAGCGTAGGCTTCGCGATCGTTTCGCCGAACACCTCCGCTCGGTCCGCATTAACCAACCTGATCTCCCTGTGGCTCAGCACTTCAACTCCCCCTCCCATTCCGAATCTGACCTTTCTGTCCTGGGCCTCCTCCATGACCAGAGTGAGTACTACCGGAAATTGGAGGAGAAGCACCTCATATTCCGCTTGGGAAGTTTGCACCCTAGCGACATAAACATAGACTTCTCCAATTTCCAGTAGCCCTTGCTGTCTCCTCCCCTTCTCAGCTCTCCCTCAGCCCTCGGGCTCCTCCTCTTCCTTTCTCCTCTCTTATCCCCCGCACCCCCCCCCCCCCCCCCCCCCCCCCCCGCCTGAGACATAACCTACCCTTGGCCGCAGCTTGCAGTGCTGGCCACACCCAGCTCATGCCTGTCGCCCATGCCTTCTCTCCTGCCAAAACCGCCGTCGACACCGCCAACCAGACCCACTATGCGGCACCTTCACTCTGGCTGCATCAAATTACCAATTTCTAACTGAGCTATAGGCTCACCCACCTTGTTCCGTACACTATATGCATTCAAATATAACATCTTTAGTTCAGTATTCACCAACCCTCTTCACAAACCTCAGTAACCTTCCCTGCCCTCTCCTTACCTTTAACTTCATCCATACATTTCCAATTTGTTAAACCCACCCACTATTCAATTTAAAGCACTATCTACGGGCCTAGTTATACAGATTACCAGTACCATGGTCCCAGCAGGGTTCAGGTGGATCTGTCCCATTGGAACAATTCCCTCCTTCCCCAATACTGATGCCAATGTCCCACAAATTCAAACCCCCTTCTCCCACACTAATCTTTCAGCCACACTTTCAGCTCTTTAATCTTCTCAACACTATGCCTATTTTCTCATGGCTCAGGCAATTCAGATATCATTACCTTTTAGGTTCTGCTTTTTAATTAGCCCCTAGTTGCTCAAATTCCCTCAGTAGTACCTCTTTCCTTGTTCTACCTATGCCATTGGTAACCACAGCGTTCGAGACTCTTGATCCTTGCGACAGAGAATCATATCTATTCACGAGGCCACAGTTGGAATATTGTGTTTAGTTTTGGTCACCCTGATGTAGGAAAGATGTTGTTAAGCTGGAAAGAGTGCAGGGAAAATTTACAAGGACTTTGACCTCAGGACTTGAGGCCCCAGGGAATAGGGAGATGTTAGGCAGGCTAGGACTATATTCTTTGGGACAGGATGAGAGATGATCTTATAGAGGTATATAAAGATCATGAGGGGAATAGATAGGGTAGATAGTCTTTTACCCAGAGTAGAGAAAACGAAAAGCAGAGGACATAGGTTTAAAGTGAGAGGGGAAAGATTTAATGGGAATCTGTGCGGCAAGTGGGTATATGGAATGAGATGGTAGAGAGAGAGGCAAAAGCTTCAAATTCCTGGGTGTGCATATTTCTGAAGATCTTTCCTGGATCCAGCACACTGATGCAATTATAAAGAAAGCACATCAATGCCTCTACTTCCTGAGAAGATTATAGGGACTTGGTGTGTCAGAGAGGATTATCTTGAACTCCTACAGTTGTACAGTAGAGAGCATATTGACTGGTTGCATCAAGGCCTGGTTCGACAACTTGAATGCACAGGAGTGAAGACTGCACAAAGTTGTGAGCACTGCCCAATCCATCATGGGCTCTGACCTCCTCACCATCAAAGGGATTTACTGGAATTGCTGCCTCAAAAAGGCAGCCAGCATCATGAGAAACCCCCACCACCCTGGCCACACACTCATTTAACCCTTGCCATCGGGAAGAAGGTACAGGAGCCTGAAAACAGTAACATCCAGGTTTAGGAACAGCTTCTTCCCTACAGCCATTAGGCTATTAAACACTACAACCTCAAATAAGGTCTGAGCTACATAGACTATTATTGTTATTATTGCACTGTTACTGATTGTTTTTTACGTGTATGTGTGCTTGTGTATATAACCTTTTTTTCTCATTTATTATATTAACAGTGTACTGTGCTTACATATTATGTTCTGCTGCTGCAAGTAAGAATTTAATTGTTCTATCTGGGACATATGACAATAAAACACTCTTGACTCTCTTGATGATATTTGAGGAGGTAGTTGAGGCAGAAACTATTGTAGCGGCAGATTTTTATATCGTTCAAGAGATTACTCCCTCTAGCCACTTAGGAGACTACATGGTTATAGGAGAATGTCGTAATACATATGTGAGCTCTCCATGAGACCTTCAGAGCTTCTTCACAGATAAATCTTCATAACAGTCTATTGATTAATAGTTTCTTTATTGTTGAAGAAAAACAATAAGATATGCATCCGACCTTCTTCTCTGACTCGTACACTTTAATCTTGTTCAAACTCCGGCATATCGCTTTAAACGTTAGAAAACTCCTCGTGTCTCGGTTACATTTCACATGGTCGAAGGGTATACCTTCCCCAAGTAACTCCAAAACTAAACTAAAATCTAGACTTCTGCGCAAGAAACCCGGCACCAAACACGCCCTTGACCACGGAATAAATCCCACCCACATAATTACAGGCAGTCTAAAATGTAAAGACAAATGCCATAATTAACGACATACAAAATAAGCCAAATGGCCACTTCATACCGGCCCCGAATTGTTCCGAGTATATAACGAGGGAATTATTAATAAACATCAAAAAAGTAGCCATGAAGGCTTAACATATATCAAAAGCAAAAAATAGCATGCACTATATATCCGCAATCAGAATTCTTCATCGACTCTTCCATCTTCTCCTTCGCTTTCTAGAAGCAAGCATAACTTATTATTGGTCTTATTAAAACACTGTTTTTAGTTTGAAGCCGTACCGTGCACACCAAAGCATGAAATCCAGTATATCGTCCAAAACATAAAAGTCCAAAATTTTGATAGCATGAAACTACTTACTACATGTCCGATCAACTCATGGATGTGTTGTAACAATAATGTTGAAGTGTGAAAATCCTACGAGAGAATAACAGGATTTTTGGCAATAACGTTCACCGTTAGGTTTGATTTAATTTCAGGATCATTAGCAGAGATTTCAAATCCCAGCTCAAGCTTTGGCCATTCTCTGTCTGACTTACAGAGAGACTTTAGTTTATTGATCCATCTCTTATCGCTAAAGAAGCGGTTCGCTGTCAGTTCTCTAGAAACTTCATCCGCAGGATTTTCTTTTGTGTTAACATAGAAACATGTAACATAGAAAATAGGTGCAGGAGTAGGCTATTCGGCCCTTCGAGCCTGCACTGCCATTGAATATGATCATGGCTGATCATCCAACTCAGTATCCTGTACCTGCTTTCTCTCCATACCCCCTGATCCCTTTAGCCACAAGGGCCACATCTAACTCCCTCTTAAATATAGCCAATGAACTGGCCTCAACTACATTCTGTGGCAGAGAATTCCAGAGATTCACCATTCTCTGTGTAAAAAATGTTTTTCTCATCTCAGTCCTAAAAGATTTCCCCTTTATCCTTAAACTGTGACCCCTTGTTCTGGACTTCCCCAACATCGGGAACATATTTCATTTCATTAACATATTGTGCAACATTAGTAACTGCCAATGCTCTTTCCATTGGCAAATTGTCTTTGTCCAAATCCAACCCTCTGGTTTCTTTGGCACTATCATCTAGTGGAATGCTTTCACAATTGTCGCTGATACGCTTGAATCCTCCCTTATTGCAAAGGGAAGTCAGATGTTTTACCATTTGAATTGCTTCCTGCTCAGTAGACATGGATTTTACGCAATCATCCTTGTAGAAATAATTCCTCAAAGAGAATATTACTTCATGAAATTTAGTATTCTCGGCAAACTTGCGTTTCAAATTCTGGGATCCTCCAAAGCTCTGCCATACGACGATTATTCGGCAGATTAACATATTCTTGTTTGAAAGGTAAGTCCAGACAATAATGTCCATCAATCTTTACTGAGTAGTTCATAATATCCACAAACTTTAACTCTTCTATGGACATTTCTTCAGATTCCTTATTGGTACTTTCATTGAAGTCATGATTGTATTGCTTCATCATCTAATTTATCAGTAGATATTTGATTAACAGTAATGGCAGGGTAGTTCTTCTGACTCCCATTTTCATTATTCCTTCTCAAGGAGCCATAGATAACCCAACCAAGTCGGGTTTTCGCAGCATACGGTCCATCACCTTGGCTCCTCACAATCTGTATAGGTTCCAATGCTTTCAAAACATTTGTTCCGATAGGGAGGTCAACACTAGAATTTATTTTAGATATTTTGACATCTTTCAGGTAAGGCCATTGTTTCAAGTCTTCATGTCTGGTTATATTTTGATGACCAGCAGACATGGTTTCATGTGTAAACACTTCAGATATTGGTATAAAATTATCTTAATCCAAATTGGATATCTCCATGCTTGTAATATAATCACTCATGCTCTCTTTATCTTTATTCATGGTACGCAATCAAATCTTAGTCTCTTCTGTGATGTTCAGCCTTCTCACCAGGTTTTCTGTGCAAAAGGTAGTCGAACATCCATGATCCAAAAATGCATACGTTTGCAACACTGTATTTGTTTTGTCAATCCTTACCTGTACTGGTAAGATAGAAAAGATACAGGCTTCAACCCCAGCCCCAATATGAGCAGTTAGTTGAGGCCAGGTGACAGCATCACTAGTGGTTGGCTTCTCCTTCTGTTCCATTTGCTTCGGCTCCTTCTCCTCTATTTGCTCTGGTAGCTTTTCTTCTATTTGTTCCGGTTCCTCCTCTTCCATTTGCTCTGGTGGCTTATTTACAGTGTAGTGCTTCAGGATGATATTGCTTGCACTTATAACAAATTATACGACTCCTACAGTCTCTCACCATGTGTCCTTTTTTCAAACATCCAAAACAGATTCCCTTCTCTTTCAAGAAATCCACCATTTCTTCATATTCTTTCTTCTTGAATCTTCAACTACATCTTGTGATCAACTACATCACATAACAAACAAAATCCTATTTGCTTGCTAGTAGATACATCTCCTTTCATTCCGTCTGTCGTTTCCACAGGTATTATAGTGGTAGCAAAATAATAATAATAATAACTTTATTTATAAAGCACTTTAAGCAACTGCAGTTGCCACAAAGTGCTGTACATGAGAACTCATGAACAAAAAGCTATTACAAACAATTAAAAACCATTAAAAACCGTAAAACGAAGGACTATAAAAAACACACTAAAAATTAAAAGACATTAAAAGCACTAAAAACAGGAGCAATGCCTCAGCCAGTGTCGAAAGCCAAAGAATAAAAATGTGTTTTTGGGGAGGATTTGAAGATGGACAGTGAGGGGGCCTGTCTGATGTGCAGCGGCAAGGTGTTCCAGAGTGCCGGAGCAGCAACAGAAAAGGCTCTATCCCCTCTGAGCTTCCGCTTAGACCTTGGTACCTCAAGGAGCAGCTGATCAGCTGACCTGAGGCACCGGGCAGGAGCATATAGGTGGAGCAGCTCAGAGAGGTAAGGCGGGGCGAGCCCATTCAACGATTTAAAAACAAATAAAAGAATTTTGAAATGAACTCGAAAATGCACTGGGAGCCAGTGAAGGGAGGCCAAAATTGGCGTAATGTGCTCCCTCTTTCGAGTTCCAGTCAAAAGGCGAGCGGCAGCATTTTGAACAAGCTGGAGACGAGCCAATGAAGCTCGTGCGACTCCAGAGTAGAGTGCGTTACAGTAATCCAGCCTAGATGTAATAAAGGCATGGATTACTGTTTCAATATGCTCCCGCTCGAGAATGGGCTTCACCTTTGCCAGCTTCCTTAGGTGAAAGAAGCTGGACTTAACCACCGCGCCTATTTGTTTATCTAGTTTAAAATCACCGTCCATCCTAAAACCCAGGTTCAAGACGGTTGGCTTTACAGACAATGCCAGTGGACCCAAGTCAACAAAGGGAGGTTCACGGCAGCCATTGGGGCCAAACAAAATCACCTCTGTCTTCTCTTCATTAAGTCCCAGAAAGTTTAAGGCCATCCAGGACTTAATGTCCTCAAGACAAGACAGAAGTGATTTTAGAGAATAGTCGTCTTCTTTCCTGAGTGGCATATATAACTGGCTATCATCTGCATAAAAGTGAAAGGAGATGCCATGCCTTCTTAAAATTGAGCCCAGAGGAAGTAGGTATAAAGAGAAGAGCAGGGGCCCTAAAATTGAGCCCTGTGGAACCCCATATACCAAGGGAGTGGAGGAGGATTCAAAGCCAGCAAGGCTTACACGCATGGTTCTGTCTGCCAGATAGGACCTGAACCATCCCAGGGCACTGCCACAAATGCCCACTTGGTGCTGTAATCGGGAAATTAAAATTCCATGGTCCACTGTATCGAAGGCGGCAGATAGGTCCAGATAGGTGACTTTTCTTAGATTCTGATCTTTCTTCAGTTTTGGTAAAGGTAGAAACTTTGTTAGTTGCAATTGGTTTATGATCTTCTATAATCCCGTGGTGTGGCTCTAACATGTACTGTACTTCCTTGTCCAAGAAATTCACCAGGTCTGGTAGCCTGGCTACTTGCTTCCTCTCATCCAATATTCTGCCTGCTTCATCTCTCCACCTTTCTCTCAGTCTTCTGGGCAGCTTACTAATGATGACTCTAGTATTACTTGCAAGATTCATTTCCTCCATGTGGACGAGATTTTTCATCGAGCTGCAACAACCTCAAAGAAATATTGCATAATCACTCAATGCCTCCCCATCTTCTGGCTTGATTTCTTTCCAAGCATGGGCCTTCTCCATGTATGCGTTAGCAATCCTCTGTTCATTACCAAAACGTTCTTTAAGTAACCTTCTTGCCTCTTTATAGCCTTGTCTGCCAGGCTCATTTTGACAACTTTCTACAAGTACCTGAACATCTCTGCTTGTGTATTTCACCAGAAATCGTAAGCGCTCCTTTTCATCCGTAATTTTCCTTTCTAATACTTCTTCTAATGCCTTTACAAAAGCTTCATACTGCAAAGGATCTCCATCATATGTAGGAATTTCTGCTGGTGGTAGAGTGAGAGAGGTATTTTGTCGAGCTATGATCTGGTTGAATTCAGCTCGCCTATTCACCAATGCCAATAATCCATCCTGATAACCTTGGCTTGGCACCAATGGAAGATAGGCAGGCCTCTGTGACTCATACGGGCTTGCTGGAGCCTGTGCATCAAGCCTCGGAAAAGTGGACTCAGCTGTTGGTTTGTCCCGAGCCTCTCCAGTGGCTCCATAAGTAGTTTGTTTCGATCTAGCACCCATTTGCTGAGATGAAGTTTTACCCATGTTCTTCTGTCCCAATGGGTGTTCAAAGCTGTGAAATCCAGTGGACCTTGATTGTGGAATTGATCCAACTGCTAACTCAGTTGGAGCAGTTTTTTCTCTTGGTCTAGAGTTCATCGACTTCGATGCTCTAGAGCTGCATCTTGAACCCTCACTTTCCAATATCTCCTTCTTTGATTTGACCACCACCATCTTCGTGTCTAGTTTCAGCTGTTCTTTTCATCGCCTGATCTGCTCCTTTACCCGTTCTTCTAGTTGTCTTATCCGTTTTTCTTGTTCAATATCATGTTTCTTCTTCAAGGCATCCACTTCTATTGAGAGCTTCAACTCCCAATCGAGCAGAAACACTTGATACCGAACTAGCTATAGAACCAATTTTATGTCCTGATCTTCGTTTAGATACGTTCGAGATATTATCTTGTGGTGTAATCTCATCTTCCAATCCAGCACCTTGTTGCATCGCACTTCCAGCTGTTATGCGCGTAAGTTGTGGTATAATTTCAGATAACCACTCCTTTGCCTCAACCATTGAATATCTCCACCCTTGCTTCCCACCACTGGGTGTGTCTTTCGCGTTCTACCCGAGGCGGCTGTGAACACAGCAGCACATTTTGTTTCTTTCCAACCTCTTGGCAGAGATTGCATAGTTGGCCCAGATCAGATTCTACTTTGATCGCGTTCTTAACTGATTCCATTAGTTTCTTCTGTTTCTCAATTGATTTGGTAACCTGTTTCCATAACTTGTTTCTCTCTCTCTCTCAGTTTCTTTCAGATAGGTAGCTTGGGTATTATCTGCTTCTTCTCGATACATGAGTTTTCTGTAGCTTTCAATTGACACTTTAACTTGTTCCCATATCGAGTTTTCCTCCTTCTTAGTTTCTTTCAGGTAGGCAGCTTGGCCTTGACTGAGCTTGACCTCGCCACCTTGTGGTTCCTTTGATGTATCTATTCCAACCATGGATTTAAACAGGTCTTGGCAGATTGCCAAGTCTTTAAATTGGACGAACAAAGTCTTCTTCAATTTTGCGTAAACATCTTTTCTTAGGAACAATAACAAATTGGATTTCCAGACAACATCCCTCAACATCTACGAAGTAATAATGACATTAGTTCAAAAGGAATGACTCTTATCTTGACTTCAAAACAATCCAAGGTCAGACATCTGGATTTCTCTAGGCACATGGAAAAAAACTTTATTGGCTATCTTCCAAGCCAACAGCACTAGCTTTCTGCAAAAAGCTTCCCAGCTTTAAAATTCAAGGTATACTAGTTCAAAATTTAAGCTTTTCGGCTTTTATTCAAAAGGAATGGGTCGATATCCACTCACGATTTTGTGATAATGTCTTCAATCTTCAGATAAGTCGTGTCACTGTCATTAAACCTCCAGGCCATCTCTGGCCGAGATCTATTGTCTTCAGTTCCTCTGGAAGCTGGAACCGGTCTTCTGGCGAAAACCTCTTTCGAGATCCTACCCAAGTCTTCTGTCCCACTCTCTGGGACTGGCTCTCACCTCCTGTCAGGGGTATCCTTCGACTTTATGTAGCGGCAGATTTTTATATCGTTCAAGAGATTACTCCCTCTAGCCACTTAGGAGACTACATGGTTATAGGAGAATGTCGTAATACGCATGTGAGCTCTCCATGAGACCTTCAGAGCTTCTTCACAGATAAATCTTCATAACACGGACTTTTGATTTATTGTTGAAGAAAAACAATAAGATATACATCCAACCTTCTTCTCCGACTCGTACACTTTAATCTTGTTCAAACTCCAGCATATCGCTTTAAACGTTAGAAAACTCCTCGTGTCTCGGTTACACTTCACATGGTCGAAGGGTATACCTTCCCCATGTAACTCCAAAACTAAACTAAAAACTAGGCTTCTGCGCAAGAAACCCAGCACCAAACACGCCCTTGACTATGTAATAAATCCCTCCCACATAATTACATGCAGTCTAAAGTTTAAAGACAAATGCCATAATTAATGGCACACAAAATGGCCAAATGGCCACTACAACTATGACAACATTTAAAAGACAGGTACATGGACAGGAAAGGTTTAGAGGCATATGGGCCAAATGTGGGCAGATGGACTAGTGTAGATGGGCACCTTGGTAGGCATGGGCAAGCTGGGCCGAAGGGCCTGTTGCTGTGCTATATGACTCTGTTACTGAATCTGACTATGGTAATAGAAACATAGAAACATAGAAAATAGGTGCAGGAGTAGGCCATTCAATATGATCATGGCTGATCATCCAACTCAGTATCCTGTACCTGCCTTCTCTCCATACCCCCTGATCCCTTTAGCCACAAGGGCCACATCTAACTCCCTCTTAAATATAGCCAATGAACTGGCCTCAACTACCTTCTGCGGGAGAGAATTCCACAGATTCACCACTCTCTGTGTGAAAAAAGTTTTCCTCATCTCGGTCCTAAAAGATTTCCCCTTTATCCTTAAACTGTGACCCCTTGTTCTGGACTTCCCCAACATCGGGAACAATCTTCCTGCATCTAGCCTGTCCAACCCCTTAAGAATTTTGTACGTTTCTATAAGATCCCCCCTCAATCTTCTAAATTCTAGCGGGTACAAACCGAGTCTATCCAGTCTTTCTTCATATGAAAGTCCTGACATCCCAGGAATCAGTCTGGTGAACCTTCTCTGTACTCCCTCTATGGCAAGAATGTCTTTCCTCAGATTAGGAGACCAAAACTGTACGCAATACTCCAGGTGTGGTCTCACCAAGACCCTGTACAACTGCAGTAGAACCTCCCTGCTCCTATACTCAAATCCAAATAGCAGGGGTGTTGCTATAGTTAGCACAGGGAAATATATCTCTGGGACCCCCTTTGAACTTCTCATGGTGACAGAACAGATGCTCCCCATATTGTAGTGTGAATTATATCCATCTCAAGACCATGTAATGACTCCAAGAGAAATGCAGGGCGCTTCATCAACCACTATACCTGTCCAATTTCTAACCCACTGAAGCTTTTTGCTTCATTAAGCTGGAGAGACAACGGACATTTAGGCACAATATGCTCTAATTTGAGCCCTATATCTGAGGAAGGATGGGCTGGCTCTGGTGGGGGTCCGGAGGAGGTTTACAAGAATGATTCCAGGAATGAGTGAGTTAGCATGTGATGAGCATTTGACAACACTCGCTGGAGTTTAGAAGGTTGAGGGGGACCTCATTGAAACTTACAGAATAATTAAAGGCATAGAGTGGATGTGGAAAGTATGTTTCCACTGATGGGAGAGTATAGAATCAGAGGTCATAGCATCAGAATTAAAGGGTGCTCTTTTAGAAAGGAGGTGAGGGGGAACCTCTTTAGCCAGAGGGTAATTCATCTGTTGAACTCATTGCCACATAGGGCTGTGGAGTCCAAGTCAGTGGATATTTTCAAGGCAGAGATAGACAAAATAGTTGATTAGAATGGGAGTCAAGGGTTATGGGGAGAAGGCAGGAAATGGGATTAGGAGGCAGAGATCAGCCATGATTGAATGGTGGAATAGACTCAATGGGCCGAATGACCTAATTCTACTATAACTTGTAACTTGACATCATCATCAAATTTGAACACAGCCAGAAATCCATCTCCATCTAGTGCCCTTTGCATGATGGTATGCTGTGATTTTATCCAACCAGTTCATAACACATTCAATCTTTGTGCAGATAGACACAAAAAGCTGGATTAATTCAGCGGGACAGGCAGCATCTCAGTCTGGAGAGAAGGAATAGGTGACGTGTTGGGTCAAGACTAAGGGTCTCAACCTGAAACGTCACCCATTCCTTCTCTCCAGAGATGCTGCCTGTCCCGCTGAGTTACTCCAACCTTTTGTGTCTATACGGAGGTTGCACGCAGTCAAGGTCACGACCCGTGACCCGTACTGTTGCAACGCAACACCAACTGGAGTACACGCGATGAACTGCAGGTAAGCATTTACTCTGGCTGCCAGCACAGCGGGCCCTTCTTCTGGCCCAACAACCACTCGCGGACCCCGGGCCATCTATCCCCGCGGCTGGGGGTAGGGGGGGGGAGGAGGGGGTCGGGGTGAGGTTGGGGGGGAAGGAAGAGGTCGGGGTGTCGGTGCAGTGACTCTGGGTGGGCGGACGGAGCAGACCGTCCCCAACTTTGCTGCAGCTGACGTTGCCCAGAGCCGCGGCCCCACCTCACCCGGCCCCGCTCCACCCGGCCCCACTTCACCCGGCCCCGCTTCACCCGGCCCCACCTCACCTGGCCCCGCTCCACCCGGCCCCACCTCACCTGGCCCCGCTCCATCTGGCCCCATGTGTGGGCGCTGCCGACCCACAGCCCCTGACAGTGCAGCCCACAGAGGGAGACGGGGCGGAGGGCAGCCGTGGCCGGACAATGCTGATCCTGGGGGGGGGGAGAGTGGGGGCTGTCTCGAGGGATGTGCTCCTTCGGCCGCTTACACCTTGGGGCTTGGGTTCAGAGCAAAGATACTAGAGCATTTGGTTCTGAGCGCTCAGTCACCCAAATAAATAACCCCACAATATTGCAATCAAATTGTTCTAACTGAGTTTGTTTTATTTAGCGAAGGCTTATCGAGATGGCGCTGTCTCTCTGGACATGACAATGAATGCGGCTATTAGTCGCGGATTGTAAAAGACGCTACACCATGAGATAAAACCAGTTTAAACATGATTCCTTCCCGCTTTCAATGGCAGCACCCACAATTATTTACAGCGCAAAAAATGATCATTTCGGCGTTTTTTAACAGGAAATAAATTACGTGTTTCGTGTGTTAACAGTGTATACCGAGGCCGCCATGTCCTCCACATGGATGGCGCTGCTCCGTGCATCACGCCTTTTGCCCCGATGACCTTACGTGCAACCCCCCTAGTTTAAACCAGCACCAGCGGGGGGGGGGGGGGGGCGGGGTTAAAACGGGGTTTTTTCCTGACCTGGTCCTGAATTATATTTGTTGGAGTGCAAGATTTTGCTAAAGAATCGTTCCTACGGCCGTTCTGTGTGTTTTTAAAAACAATTCACCCGACAAGTTAATCGCTGGAATTATTTTAAAAGCAGCTTCTGAAGCCGTCAATGCCGACAACTGGGACAGATTTTATGGAGGACCAGGTAAAAGAAAGTAGTTTATTTTTATGTATAAAAGTGTTTCTTAAGATGTATTTAATTCACATTTTAAGTTGCGAAATGGTGATTTTTCCCCCCGAAGAACCGGCAGTGTATTTGCTGCCGATATGGGGGTATAAATTCACCGCAACCTCAACGTTCTAAATGGTCCCGTTCCAGAAAATCCCACTCGCAAGCTGATTTAAATGGCCATTAATTTACAGGTATTAAACATTAAATTCCTTCCATTTGGCTTATAAACCCATGACAATGAGATTCAAAAATTATGTTATATTCTGAATTCTTGTGTGAATGTTATTTGGACACTTAGGCTATTTAAAAATGTTAATCTATTCTTAAGAAATGGATAGATGTTTAGATCTGGTAATTGAATTTTGTAATTAGCTACAATTAGGTAACTAACTAATTATATGCTTTAATTTCAAGTCATCTAAGTAAGATTGTTTCATATTTGTTTCAGAATGCTTCAATCTATAATAACTGAACATTTATTTCAGTTCTCTTAAATTTTAAGAAAGTTATCGGCCTTTAAATGTTCTCGATCACAGCTTTTGTGTTAAGTCAATGGAAAAGCAAGATGCCAATTTCCGAGTATGAAAATGGCCATAACTTTTTTAATGTACACAAAATAGCTGGAGGAACTCAGCGGGTGCAGCAGCATCTATGGAGCGAAGGAAATATGCGACGTTTCGGGCCGAAACCCTTCTTCAGACTGGTTACTATGTTACTATGTCACGGTCGGCGGCAGCGTCGGCCGTTGTCTAGCCGACGGCGAGAGCGCGCTGACGTCAGGCCGGCACCGGGAGCGCGCTGACGTCAGGCCGGCGCCGGGAACGCGCTGACGTCTGGCCGGCACCGGGAGCGCGCTGACGTCAGGCCGGCACCGGGAGCGCGCTGACGTCTGGCCGGCGCCGGGAGCGTCAGTGGGGCCGCCGCCGCCGCCATCTTGGCCGGTGCGGGTTGCTGGCGCTGAATCTTTGTGTTTGGGGGCGTGGGGCGGCTGGAGGAGACAACCCCCGCGTCCGTCGGGGAGCATGTCCGCCTTTTCCGAGTCCGCCCTGGAAAAGAAACTGTCGGAGCTGAGCAACTCGCAACAGAGCGTGCAAACTCTGTCGCTCTGGCTGATCCACCACCGCAAGCACTCCAAGACCATAGTGCTGGTGTGGCACCGGGAGCTCAAGAAAGGTGAGGCGGCTCGGCCCGGCTCGGCCCAGCCCAGCCCAGCCTAGCCCGGCCCGGCCCGGACACCGGCGCAAGGGCACCGCTGCTGCAGGACGTTCACACAACTCTACCCGCCAGCTGCCCGGCCGCAGTGGACTCGCCGAGTCTGGAGTCTGCTCAGCAGCCCTACATCACACGCGGCTGGAGGCGGTGCCTTCCTGTATCCATACACACTGCTGGGTGTTTTAATCTGCTGCAGCGGCGGCTCCCTCCACACTCATTTTGTTACAAAATTGTACTTAATTTTGGTCTTCTTTACATTGTCATTCTTTTATTTTAAAAGTTCACGGCATTTCGATGCACCATGTCAGACTGCCATTGAGTTGTCTAAACATTGCCACTTATTTTGATACACCTTAGTTGTCTTCACGTACTCCGTTAAAATGTATTTCATTCTGATACGCTATGTATTTACAACACATTGGCCTTAAATGGTCCATTTCGTATAGTATAAATCTCGGGCTCCTCGCGAGTGTTAATAAACAACATTACATATTCAACCATTAGGCATGAACAGTGGTGAAGTTTAGGGAAAGAGTTCCAGAGTTTGGGGGAGCTACAGTCGTGGCTACCAGTGCGAGAGTGATTATTGAGTGTAGGGTTATAGAAGTGTAGATGTCATTGAGGTTTGTAATATGAGTACCTTAGACTGGGGATCTTAGTGTAGGCTGTTGCTTAATAGGGCACTGAAATAGACTCTGACTAATGATGTTAGAATCTTGAGCAAAACACAAAGTGCTTATGTGTATAATGTGATCAATGTTTTCAAGAGAGTGTTAGATTTAACTCTTAGGGCTAAAGGAATCCAGGATATGGGGAAAAAGCAGGAACGGGGTACTGATTTTCGATGATCAGTCATGATCATATTGAATGATGGTGCTGGCTTGAAGGGCCGAATGGCCTACGCCTACATCTATTTTTCTATGTTTCTATGCTGGAGTAACTCATTGGGTGAGGCATAATTTTGGTGAGTGAATGGATTGGTGACTTTTTGGTTTGAGAACCAGACTCCATGATATGATTTTTTTTGCTTGCATTTAGCAAAGTATGGGATTATTAGGGACAATCAGCAATGGCTTTATCCATGACAGGTCATGTCTTATGGACTTTGTTCAGATTTTTTAGGAGGTACAAAGGTAATTGCTGAGGGTAGGGCAGTGGATGTTGTTTACATGGATATTGGCATGGCATTTGATAAAGTCCATCTCAGTCGGCTGATCCATTGGATTAAGATAGATGTGATCCATGGTAACTTGATTGTTTGGATTCAGAAATGTCTGGAGATCCATGACCAGTGGAGTTCTGAAGGAATCTGTGTTGGGACCTCTGTTGTTTGTGATATATAAAAATGACTTAATAATAAATGCACATTGGTTGGTTAGTAAGGTTGCAGACTTGTGTGTGTTGCCAACTGTGAGGAGAGCATTTAAAGTATACAGCAGGATGTAGTTTAGTTTAGAGATACAGCGTGGAATCAGGCTCTTCAGCCCACCGGGTCCGCGCCGACCAGTGACCCCCACACATTAACACCATCCTACACCCACTCGGGACAATTTTTACAATTACCAAGCCAATTAACCTACAAACCTGTACGTCTGGAGTGTGGAAGGAAACTGAAGATCTCGGAGAAACCCACGCAGGTCACGGGGAGAATGTTCAAACTCCGTACAGACAGCTCATGTAGTCAGGATTGAACCCGGGTCTCCGGCGCTGAATTCGCTGTAAGGCCACAACTCTACCGCTGCGCCACCGTGACCTATGCAGATCATAGAAATGGTCAATGGAGAAATGGACAGAGCAATGGCAGATGCAGATCCAAGCAATTGAGGTGTTGCACATTGGGAAGTCAAATGTCAAAGGGAAGTATACAGTTAATACAAGATCCTAAACAACATTGATGTACAGTTGGATCTTGGGGTACAAGTCCATAGCTCCTGAAAGTGGCAACACAAGTAGATAGAATGGTAAAGACAATGTTATGATGCGTAGACACAAAATGCTGGAGTAACTCAGTGGGTGAGGCAGCATCTCTTGAGAAGGAATGGGCGACGCTTTGGGTCGAGACCCTTCTTGCTTTCATTGTTCAGATCCCACCACCAGTCACATCTTCCCATCCCCATCCCTTTCCACAGAGAATAAACGGAACGGTACAGTATATTTATCTGACCGCAGAATTTGTGGTTAGACTAAATAAATTGAGCAATGTGAGTGTTTACCTAATTAAGTTGAGAGGTAATTCAGAAAAATGCTGGTATTTCAGTAGTAGCTAATGCAGGAATGGAGTTGGGTGGGGTTATAAAGTTGGAAGATGTCAGTGCTGGCATGTGATCAAGAGTCAACAAAGTTACAAACACTTTTGAATTTCAAACAGACGCCAGGGATAGGGATGGAGTCATGTTGCTGCGGATTGGAGGTTTGTGACAAGGGTGAAATGGTAGCTTCATCTTCCAAACATAGATTTATTTTCCTTTATTACTGAATGTGGGATAAACATGCTGATAGTCCCCAAAGAAGGAGTGCAGTTAATGACAGCTTGGGGTCAGATAAGGACACAAGAGATTGCAGATACTGGAATGTGTCGCAGAAAATGGAAAGCTGCTGAAAGAACTCAGCGGGCCACGCAACATCAGCGGAGGGAGCTGCGTTTGAGCTAAGACCCCTCATCTAGGTAGTCGGCCAGTTCTGTCAGAGTAAGGTTGAGGGAATCGGGTTGAAGTGCATATGTTTAAATAGTTTTCTGATTAGCTTTGCTCTTAAATATAGTTTCCTGACTATGCAATGCTTGACTGTCAATTAAACAGCAGGCCAGATTTGAAGTTGTAGAAAGAAGTTCAGTATTTGTGCTTTTCTGTTGTGAATATTGAGGCTAGTGAACCAAAATTAAAGCAGTAATAAAATGTTTGGTTTGTTTTAATCTGGGAACTAAATTGTCACCCATCTTTCCATCAGCATTGGAGAACACAACAGTTTTGAATTTATGATCTGTTAGTGTAAATTTTGGGGCGGAAAATTAGGTTTTGATTTGATATCCATGATGATCACAATAGGAAGCCATTGGACACGAGGACTACATTTGTTTTGAAGAAAAACATAGTTTGCACTACCCCTTTGTTAATTAAAGAATTGAAACTGCTGTACTTAATCATATATAACATAATTACCTTGGAGAGAATTTTGGAAATATCCTCTTTATTCTTTAGCACTAAATATTAAAAAGTAATTGAAGACTTGATCCATGGTTTGAAGGAATCCTTTCCTAGACCAAATACTATATAGAATGCTTGCTTGTTTCTTGGGGACAAGATGCAAGTGAATTTGGACATCAACAATTTCTTCTGCCATCTGGAAGATCTAGTACTCTTGCAAAGTTCTACAAAATAAACACATAAGAGATGTTGAATTCTGAGAGGAATTGTTTTCACTTCATAAATTAACTTGGCTAAAGTTTTTTATGAATAAAGATTAATCTGTGGATGTAATACAAGTAAATTCATCCTGAAAAGCCACGCAAGAGAAACTGAAAAGGGAATAACAAAACCTAATCAAAAGGAGTATTACATGATTTGAGACATGGAGACGAAGGAATTTGCATGTTGGTGTCCCTCTTTCAAGTTTCATTAAGCCCAGTTTAAAGACTTGAAGTGCATTAATATATTTATGCCAGACCATTCAAATGAGTTGAATTGCTACTCAACCTGGTTGCATTAGAAAACGGCATTTTTTTGTCATCTTTGTAAAGGATTGTTATTAATACAGTGAGGTTGTGCCGTTACCCTCCAAAGAAAGTAGATTGCTTTCTGTCCAAGTATGTTTTGTTTAATTACCATTGAAGATCTGATTTACTTCATTTATCATTCATTCATGCACACTGCAAGCATATATTTAGAGAATGAAAATTGCTTCTAATTTGTGCAAAGTGATGTTTGAGCTAGAAGTTGGACGTGCAACTGAATATTGATGTTGTGTTGATAGAGAGGAAAATAATCAAGAAAGTACACTGGGCTTTAACTACAAGAAAATGAACAAATCTGTTCATCTGTTCTTGGGTGAACTGTTTAATTATCATATAAATGAGTTCCTGAATATACTTTAATCTTGATGTTTAAAAACTCAAAATTTTATAACACGGTTGAGTAATTTTAGGGGATATTTCTGGATATGGGAATGACAATATAGAAATAGTGTCAGCCGAATGTTTTGTTCTTGAGTCTCTGTCATGGAATTTGTCTTCAACTTTCTGGTCAAGATCCCACACAAGAGATTAGTGTGCAAAATTAGAGCCTATAGTATTGGGGGTAGGTTATTGACATGGATAGAGAACTGGTTGGCAGGCATGAAGCAAAGAGTAAGAATTAACGGATCCTTTTCCGAATGGCAGGCAGTGTCCAGTTGGATGCCGCAAGGCTCGGGGTTGGGACTCCAGTTATTTACAATATATATTAACGATTTTGGCGAGGGAATTAAACGTGACATCTCTAAGTTTGCGGATGACACAAAGCTGGGTGGTAGTGTGAGCTGTGATGAGGATGCTATGAGGCTGCACGGTGACTTGGATAGGTTGGGTGAGTAGGCAGATGCATGGCAGATGTGGATAAATGTGAGGTTATCAACTTTGGTGGCAAGAACAGGAAGGCAGATTATTATCAGAATGGTGTCAGATTAGGAAATGGGTAGGTGCAACGAGACCTGGGTGTACTTGTACATCACTCATTGAAAGTAAGCACGCAGGTACAGCAGGCAGTGAAGAAAGTTAATGGCATATTGGCCTTCATTGTGAGAGGATTGAGTTTAGGAGCAAGGAGGTCCAACTGCAGTTGTGCAGGGCCCTGGTGAGACCGCACCTAGAGTATTGTGTGCAATTTTGGTCTCCTAATTTGAGGAAGGACATTATTGCTATTGAGGGAGTGAGTGCAGCATAGGTTCACCTGGATAATTCCCGGGATGGGGGGACTGACATATGATGGAAGAATGGGTCGACTGGGCTTGTATTCACTGGAATTTAGAAGGATGAGAGGTAATCTTTTGGAAACATATAAAATTCTTAAAGGATTGGACAGGCTAAATGCAGGAAAAATGTTCCCCATGTTGGGGGAGTCCAGAACCAGGGGTCACAGTTTAAGAGTAAGGGGTAGGCCATTTAGGACCGAGATGAGGAAACATTTTTTCACCCAGAAAGTTGTGAATCTGTGGAATTCTCTGCTTCAGAAGGCAGTGGATGCCAATTCAGTGGATGTTTTCAAAAGAGAGTTAGATTTAGCTCTTGGAGCTAAAGGAATCAAGGGATATGGGGGAAAAAGCAGGAACGAGTTGCTGATTTTAGATGATCAGCCATGATATTGAATGGAGGTGCTGGCTCAAAGGGCCGAATGGACTACTGCGCCTATGTTTCTATGTACTACAGTATGTTTCCGACTGGGTAAGTGGACTACAGCTGCTGTTAATGGGTGTTGTGATATTTACTTGGACAGAAGGCTATTAATGGCTTTGACAGTGGCAAGATTTTAACTAGCCAAAATCAATTATATTGCCAATAAGTATGTGAAATTATGTATTTTTATATGAATGGTTTCCAGTTCGCTATATATTTTTGAAAACTTGTATTGGTGGAAGCTGCAGTCAGTCATTTGTCATAAGGAGTGAATTTGTCAAAGTTCTAAGTTGGGACAAGGGCAACAATTATGGTATTAGACAAACACCTGATCAGAGTAGTTGTTTAAGGAGGAACTGCAGATGCTGGAAAATCAAAGGTAGACAAAAATGCTGGAGAAACTCAGCGGGTGAGGCAGCATCTATGGAGCGAAGGAAATAGGCAACGTTTCGAGCCGAAAAGTTGCCTATTTCCTTCGCTCCATAGATGCTGCTTCACCCGCTGAGTTTCTCCAGCATTTTTGTCTACCTGATCAGAGTAGATTGTTTTTGAGGAAAGGATTGTCCGGAAAGTGGAATACTTTAAAAAATATATAACAATGAAAGGTCACGGTAAACATGTTCCTGCTAGAGTGAAGGACAAAGCAGGTAGGCTCTGGTTAGGAGAAAGGAGGAGACATGGGTTAAGTATAGGCAGCTAACTTTGGCCTATTTTATCATGCGCTTCTAAGTACTCTGAAACCTCATCCTTAATAATGGACTCTAAAATTTTACCCACTACTGAAGTCAGACTAACTGGCCTATAATTACCTTCCTTTTGCCTTGCTCCCTTCCTAAACAGTGGAGTCACATTCTTGATTTTCCAGTTGCCTGGAACTATTCAAGTCATGAGTGTTTTATTGTCATATGTCCCAGATAGAACAATGACATTTTTACTTGCAGCACAACAGAATATGTAATCATAATAAATAATATAGCAAAAACTCACGGGGGGGAAAAAAGAACAAACAATAACAGTGCAATAATAATAATAGTCTATTGTAGTTCATAGCTTATTCGTTGTTGTGTTTAATAGCCTGATGGCTGTAAGGAAGAAGCTGAACCTGGACGTTACAGTTCTCAGGCCCCAGTACCTTTTCCCGAAGGCAGTGGTGAGATGAGTGTGTGGCCAGGATGGTGTGGGTCTTTGATGATATTGACTGCCTTTTTGAGGCATCATCTACGATAGATCCCTTCGATGGTGGGGAGGCCAGAGCCGGTGATGGCCTGGGCAGTGTTTACAACTTTTTGCAGTCTTTTCCCCTCCTGGGCGTTCAAGTGCCGAACCAGAATCCACAATCTTTACAGCAATATCTTTCAGAAGCCTGGGGTATAGTCCACCAAGTCCAGGTAACTTATCCTCCTTTAGATCCTTTCAGATTAAGGAGGATCCAAAGAGATTTTAAGAATATTAAGGAAAAGGGGTAACCGGAGAGAGAATAGGGCTCCGGAGAGAGAGTAGAGGGAATAGAAACCAAAGTGGTCATCCATGTGTAGTGCTGCAGGAGATGGGCAGGGTCCTCAATACATATTTTACCTGTATTCACCGCGGAGAAAGACATGAAGATCTGGGAACTTGTGAAAGTTAATGGAGATGTCTTATTTTAGTCGACAGGCTGTCCTCAAGTCATCTCCATTGTCTAGTAGATGAATTCCTAAAACATAGGAAGATTTATCTCCTGGGCCTGATCATATATATCCAAGATCACTGAAAAGCAAGATACAAAATTTGCAGGAGTCATGACTGAGATATATGAATTACCGTAGAGTTGCTGCCTTACAGCATAAGCAGCGCCAAAGACCCGGGTTCGATCCCAACTACGGGTACTGTCTGTACAGAGTTTGTACCTTCTCCCCGTGACTTGCATGGGTTTTCTCCGAGATCTTAGATTTGCTCTCACACTCCAAAGACGTACAGGTTTGTAGGTTAATTGCCTTGGTCAATGTAAAAATTGTCCCTAGTGGGTGTAGGATGGTGTTAATATGTGGGGATCGCTGGTCGGCAAGGACCCGGTGAGCTGAAGGGCCTGTTTCCGCGCTGTATCTCTAAACTAAACTAAAGACTGGAGGGTGGCTGATCTTGTGCCTCATTTCAGAAGTGCTGCAAAGTAAAAAATTTGTGGACCAGGAAGTTAGTTTTCTCAAAAAGCTACCAGAAAGGAATCTAAGAAATAAGATGTGCATGCATTTGGAAAAACAGATTAATTAACGATGGTCAGCACAGGTTTATTTATGCGACATTATATTTCTCAAATGTTATTGAATGTTTTGAATAAGTAACCAAGAAGTTGACAAGGGCAGGGCCATTGATGTACTTCACGTGGACTTAGAAATATAGAAAATAGAAAATAGCAGGAGGAGGCCATTCGGCCCTTCGAGCCAGCACATTAATTGTGATCATGGCTGATCGTCCCCTATCAATAACCCGTGCCTGCCTTCTCCCCATATCCCTTGACTCCACTAGCCCCTAGAGCTCTATCTAACTCTCTCTTAAATCCATCCAGTGACTTGGCCTCCACTGCCCTCTGCGGCAGGGAATTCCATAAATTCACAACTCTGGGTGAAAAAGTTTTTTCTCACCTCTGTCTTAAATGATCTCCCCTTTATTCTAAGACTGTGGCCCCTGGTTCTGGACTCGCCCAACATTGGGAACATTTTTCCTGCATCTAACTTATCCAGCCCTTTTATAATTTTATATGTTTCTATAAGATCCCCCTCATCCTTCTAAACTCCAGTGAATACAAACCTAGTCTTTTCAATCTTTCCTCATATGACAGTCCCGCCATCCCAGGGATCAATCTCGTGAACCTACACTGCACTGCTTCAATCACAAAGATGTCCTTCCTCAAATTAGGAGACCAAGACTGTGCACAATACTCCAGTTGTGGTCTCACCAGAGCCCTATACATCTGCCACGCCTCTGCCCACTCAACCTGTCCAGGTCACCCTGCAACCTCCTAACATCCTCTTCACAGTTCACACTGCCACCCAACTTTGTGTCATCTGCAAACTTGGTAGTGTTGCACCTTATTCCCTCTTCCAAATCATTAATATATATGGTAAACAGTTGCGGCCCCAACACCGAGCCTTGCGACACTCCACTCGCCCCTGCCTGCCATTCTGAAAAGGACCCGTTCAATCCTACCCTTTGCTTCCTGTCTGTCAACCAATTTTCTATCTATGTCATCACCAATACCATGTGCTCTAATTTTAGTCACCAGTCTCCTGTGCGGGACCTTATCAAAGGCTTTCTGAAAGTCTAGATACACTACATCCACTGGCACCCCTTCATCCATTTTACTTGTCACATCCTAAAAAAAATCCCAGAAGATTAGTCAAGCATGATTTCCCTTTCATAAATCCATGTTGACCTGGACTAATCCTTTTACTGCAATCCAATTGCCCCATTATTACCTCTTTAATAATTGACTCCAGCATCTTTCCCGCCACCGAAGTCAGGCTAACTGGTTTGTAATTCCCTGTTTTCTCTCTCGCTCCTTTCTTGAAAAGTGGGATAACATTAGCTATCCTCCAATCCACAGGAACTGATCCGGAATCTATTGAACATTTGAAAATGATCACCAATGCGTCCACTATTTCTAGAGCTACCTCCCTGAGGACCCTGGGATGCAGACCATCAGGCCCAGGGGATTTATCATCCTTCAATCCCATTAGCCTACCCAATACTATTTCTCGCCTAATGAAAATTTCTTTCAGTTCCTCTACTCCCTTAGAGCCTCTGTCCTCCAGTACATCTGGGAGATTGTTTGTGTCTTCCTTAGTGAAGACAGATCCGAAGTACCTATTCAACTCTTCTGCCATTTCTTTGTTGCCCATAATAATTTCACCCGTGTCTGCCTTCACGTGACCCACATTTGACTTTGCTCCTCTTTTTCCCCGACTTCTGATTAGGTTCCGCCTTGTAAGCTGTTCTGGAAGGTTAGATCGATATGGGACCCAGGGAGTGCCAGCTAACTGGATACGTAATTTAGCAATGTTACAAAATTTTGAGATTTTAAAAATCAAGTATGCAATTTATACCATCAGATAAAGCATAAAAAGAAGTTTAATTTGACACCTAATTCACTTTCATATCTTCAGTATTAAAAAAGTTATGGCCATTTCCATACTCGGAAATAAGCATCTTGTTCCCTATTGCATTTTCATTGACAACACAAAAGCTGTGATCGAGGACAGTCAAAAGGTCATAACTTTCTTAAAAATTAAGAGAACTGAATGACATTTTCAGTTATTATCGATTGAAGCATTCTGAAACAAATATAAAACATCTTACTTAGATGACCTGAAATTAAAGCATATAATTAGTAATTAACTAATTGTAGCTAATTACAAAATTGACCGTTGTGACGGAAATAGTAATAAACATCCAGACTGCCATGAAAATTCAAAAATGTGATATTCTCAAGATCAGAACTTTAATATTATTGCATAATATGCTGTAAGTCAGTAACAGATAGGTAAATAAATTCCAATTTCTAGCAATAGACCAAGTCTTTATGGAGAAGATCAGTTGCTAGCTGGTACATTGGCATATCATAATCTAGCAATGTTACAAAATTTTGAGATTTAAAAAATCAAGTCTGTAATTTATCCCATCAGATAAAGCATAAAAATAAGTTTAATTTGACACCTAATTCACTTTCATATCTCAAGTATTTAAAAAGTTATGGCCATTTTCATACTGGGAAATGAGCATCTTGTTCCCTATTGATTTTCTATGGACATAACAAAAAAGCTGTGATCGTGAACAGTCAAAAGCCCATAACTTTCTTAAAAATTAAGAGAACTGAATGAAATTTTCAGTTATCATAGATTGAAGCATTCTGAAACAAATATAAAATAATCTTACTTGGATGACCTGAAATTAAAGCATATAATTAGTTAGTTACCTAATTGTAGCTAATTTCAGACTTCAATTACTAGATCTAAACATCTATCCATTTCTTAATAAATGATTAACATTTTTAAATAGCCTAAATGTCCAAATAATATTCACAAATAATTCACAATAAAACATGATTTTTAAATCTCATTTACATTAATTTATAGGCCAAATGGAAGGAATTTAATGTTTAATTGCTGTAAATAAATGCCCATTTAAATCAGCTTTCCAGTGGGTTCCTGTGAACGCGCTGGTTTAGAACGTTCACATTGCGGTAGATTTGTGCCCCAAACGCCGAGAAAAATACTGCGCGATATAATGGGCCCAAATTGAGCTACTCGCAATATTAAACTTTGTATAAAGGGATCTTTAGAGGCCCTTTTTAATGTAAAAATATACAACCTAACTTCTGCTATTTGCTTTATGAGACCCTGCGATTGCTGCCGGTCGCGGGTTTAGAGATTGATTTTTAAACTACTATAACTATTATTCAAGGCCTTTAAACCTAATAATAGCTTTTGCGACGGGGTCTTCCAGCGATTTTTCGTTAATAATTAACTAGGCTGAACATTTTCGATTGGAACAGCTTAGAGAAAATCGCGTTTTAAACCCGCCCCCTCTAAACGGCGCCAAAATCGCGCACACCCTCAGCAGCAGATCTTCAACGACGCTTCAGGTAGGCTTTGCAACATACCTACATAATCAGCAGCATCATCATACTCCTCAGAATGTAACCAATAAGCAACTCTGTGCACCTTGTTTTTCCTCAACTTTTCAATTTTGGCATTGTAAACTACAAGTTTTTGCTCATCAAACCACACATGACATGCCTTTCTGCCCACTACTTTCCCATTAAGAATGTCCTGTAGATTCCATTTCTTAAGAAAAGGATGATTTAAAAAAAATAGCCTGTATCCAAGTAACAAACTAAACCCATTCACACAGGAATTCACAATATAACATGATTTTTAAATCTTACTGTCATGAATTTATATGCCAGATGGAAGGAATTTAATGTTTAATTCCCATAAATTAATCCAGAAACATCCTCAAAACTATTGTTTTTTGCACAATACATGTGACTCAGACTGTTGTGAATATATAGTTTAAAAATAATGATCATGGAGAGAGAATAACACAAAATATAGGCAATTTAGACGGCTTATGACATGATTTTCCACAAAAAAATGGGCATTTTAATCTTGCTTCTGAAATGCGATCGATTGGAACGTTGCGGTTGCGGTGAATTTGAACTCCGTATCGGCAGGAAAAACACTGCCAGTTCGTATGGGGCCCAAATCACTTTTTCGCAACGTAAAATTAGATTAAAGCCATCCCAAGAAGCAAGATTATATGTAAAATATACGACTTACACTTTGTTTCGTCCTGTTCTTGCGATCCGTCATGGTGTAGGCGTTGAGGGCGTTCGAAGTCGCTTTTTATTTTAATCCCAATATTAAATTGTCCAGCGATTTAAAAAAATTAAATATAGCGCAAACGGGATTTGGATCGATTATTCTTCACCAGCTAGCAGCCCGAGGAAGTCTGCCTCCGATAGGCAGTACAAAACGGCATTTAAATCCCGCCCCTCCCCCCCGCCATAATGGCGCCAAAGTCGCACGCACGGCCAGTGGCAGAACTGCAGCGCCGCTGAAGGTAAGTATTGTAACATCGCTATGTAACTGGCTTAATGGGAGGAGAAGATGATAGTGGAAGGTTGTTTTTCGGACTGGAGGCCTGGGACTACCAGTAGACAGTGAAGTTGGTTATCAAGAAGTGCAAACGGAATTTGATCAACTAGGCAAGTGGGGTAAGGGGTAGCAAATGTAGTTTAATTGCAGAGAAGGATGGGGTATCGCAATTTGGGAAGTCACATTTATTTGGGAAGAACACTTGGCATGTTGGCCTTCATTTGTTAGGGCACAGAGTATAGAAGTTGGGATGCCATGTTACAATTATGCAAGGCGTCGATACGGAGTAATTTGTTCAGTTTTGGTCATCCTGCTAAAAGAATGATGCTATAAAGTTGTGCGGTATTGCCAGGATCAAGACCCCAGTTCCTCTTTGTCAACCCCTTGTTCTTTGGTCTGCCTCCACTACGAGCTTGACTCCTTCCACCCTTCTATCCGTTTCTCCGATCCTCTGGGATGAGCAGTGGCTGGGCTCAGTGGTTCCCCACTCGGTGGCGGGCTTTCCAGCTCCATGACAGATGAGGCTTGTCTGCTGCCGGGGGGTGGGCTCGTCACCACGGTCTGTATACAAATAAAAACTGGCCCCACACATCTCCATTAAACATTATCCCTCCAATCATATAGCTATGCCCGCTAGTGTTGAACATTTTCACCCTGGATAATGGTTTCTGACTGTATCTACACCACTCATAATTTAATATAATTTTATTAAGTATCCACTCAATCTCTGACGTTCCAGAGCAAAACAATCCAAATCTGTCCATCCTCTCACTGTAGCTGAAACCCTCTAATTCAGGCAGCATTACATCGACGATTGCTTTGGGGTGCTACCTCCTGCACCCACACACGACTGACTGACTTCATCCGCTTCACCACTAACTTCCATCCGGCACTGAAATACACCTGGACCATTTCTGACACTTCCCTACCATTTCTTGACCTCACTATCTCCATCACAGGTGATAGACTTCTGACCAACATCCACTATAAACCCATTGACTCCCATGGCTATCTAGACTACTCTTCTTCCCACCCTGCTTCCTGTAAGGACTACTCCCCTACTAATTCCTCCGTCTACGCCGCATCTGCTCCCTGGATGAGGTGTTCCACACCAGGGCATCGGAAATGTCCTAATTCTTCAGGGAACGGGGATTCCCCTCCCCTACTATAGATGAGGCTCGCACCAGGGTCTCTTCCATACCCCGTAACACTGCTCTCTCTCCCCATCCCCCCCACTCGTAACAAGGGCAGTCCCCCTAGTCCTCACCTTTCACCCCACTAGCCGTCACATACAACAAATAGTCCTCCGTCATTTTCGCCACCTCCAACGTGACCCCACCACTCGCCACATCTTCCCATCTCCCCCCCTGTCTGCTTTCCGCAAAGACCACTCCCTCCATATTTCCCTTGGCAATTCTTCCCTTCCCTCCCGCACCACCCCCTCCCCGGGCACTTTCCCTTGCAACCGCAAGAAATGCTACACTTGTCGCTTTACCTCCCCCCTCGACTCCATTCAAGGACCCAAGCAGTAATTCCAGGTGCGACAGAGGTTCACCTGCATCTCCTCCAACCTCATCTATTGCATCCGCTGCTCTAGATGTCAGCTGATCTACATCGGTGAGACCAAGCGTAGGCTTCGCGATCCTTTCGCCGAACACCTCCGCTCGGTCCGCATTAACCAACCCGACCTCCCAGTGACTTCAACTCCCCCTCCCATTCCGAATCCGACCTCTCTGTCCTGGGCCTCCTCCATGGCCAGAGTGAGCACCACCGGAAATTGGAGGAACAGCACCTCATATGAACAGTACCTCAGCAATCTGCACACTAGTGGCATAAACGTTGAATTCTCCAATTTCCGGTAGCCCTTGCTGTCTCCTCCCCTTCTCCGCTCTCCCTCAGCCCTCGGGCTCCTCTTCCTTTTTCCTTTCTTCTCCCCGCCCCCTCCTCGCCCTCCATCAGTCTGACGAAGGGTTTCGGCCCAAAACATTGCCTATTTCCTTCACTCCATAGATGCTGCTGCACCCGCTGAGTTTCTCCAGCACTTTTGTCCACCTAGCATTATGGTTAACCACTTCTGCACCCTCTCCAAAGCCTCCACTTTTTTCCTGAAATGGGGCAACCATTACAGCATGTACTACTCCAAATGCTGCCTAACCAAAGTCCTTTGGAGCTGCATCATGACTTCCTGATTACCTTTTCAAAACTATAATTTAACTTGACAGCCATGAGTAGATAATATTTTTTCATTTAAATCAGTAGTTTATTACCTCAATCCATGCAGTAAAGTTTGACCACACAATTTAGCTGCCAATTGAAATGTTGCATTTTCAGAATTATCTTTCAGGTGAACATTGAAGCAGTCAGATTATTAATGTAGATGTATTTAGTATTTCGTAGGTTGTGGACCAAGTGCTGGTGAAAGCGATTAGCGTAGATAGGTACTCGATGGATAGCATGGACATGGTGGGCCGTTGGACCTGCATGTGTGCCTCATGACTCTAAAGTACTAGTAGTGGTCTAATCCTGATTTGAAATCATGGATACCCAAAGTAACTTTATGGTCTCAGCTGTTTGTTCATGAAACAGAGTTATTAGCAGGATTTCATTCAAATAACGTCAAGCTTGTGAACCGGAATATTCCCATATCGTTAAGCATAGATCCAACCCTGATGCAATAAGGAATGTAGAAAGACATAATGGGTGCAGTAACATATGGGTAGAAAAGTACTTTGCTGCCTGGTGATGCTACAATATAGTACCATCTACACATTAAATAGTGGAGCTAGCATCTTATTCCACCTTCAACGATCTGAACTCTCCAATCCTACCGTGTCCTGATATGAATGTGGTTGACAATTAAACAGCTAATGGGAGATGGCTTCAAGAAGATAGTTAATCACTGCATCACAGACAATTGTTGTAGCATGGGACCCATACACAAATAAAAACATTTCTTCCATCGAACGTGTCCAAAGACAGGCAGCTCAATTTGTTACTAACACCTATGTGAGAGAGAAGCGAGTGTCACCAAACTTCTGAATTCTCTGGGGTGGAACCCTCTCCAAGACAGACGTGAAGCTCACCGTTTGACCTGTTTTTACTAAATGTTAAATGGTCAGCTCGACATAGATCACAAGACCTACACCAAACCCAAACCAATTAGGAGCAGACGAGGGCATTCGATCCAATTTGTGATCCCACCTACAATGACAGATGTGTACAGCAATTCGGTCTTCCCCCGCACAATTAAAGCATGGAATAATCTCCACCCTACTATAGTTACCCAACCAGATGCAACTAAATTTAAAGTAGCTCTTTCTTCCCAATAACCCTTTCTGGCTTAAGCCCTCCCTTCACCACCTCCAGTTTAAATTCCATTTGGAACATTTTGGAGGACCAAGAAACCAAGAACCAAGAATTAATTTGAAATGTTGACCTTGCAAAAATCCAGAGCCCTACACTTTTAAGCGATAAATATACTACCCACTTCTGAACAGTCACTTTCTCGCTTGTTAATTTGAAATGTCAGAATAATTCTTGTATGTAAATAAGCAATATTTATCTTCATGATAAATCATTTAGTAATAGCGGAGCTGTGATAGTTGTTGCCTTACAATGCCAGAGACCTGGGTTCAATATTGTCTAAAGGTGCTATCTGTATGGTCTTTGGATGTTCACCCTGTGACTGCGTGGGTTTTCTCCGGGTGCTCCGGTTTCCTCCCACGTTCCAAAGGCGTGAAGATTTATAGGTTTGGAAATGCTAAAGCTGTGTTGCCTTTGGTTTGGAAATGCTAAAGTTGCCTTGCCTAATTAAAGTTGCTTTGCCTAATTAAAGTTGCTTTGCCAAATTAAAGTTGCTTTGCCTAATTAAAGTTGCTTTGCCTAATTAAAGTTGCCTTGGCTAATTAAAGTTGCCTTGGCTAATTAAAGTTGCCTTGGTTAATTAAAGTTGTCTTGGCTAATTAAAGTTGCCTTGGCTAATTAAAGTTGCCTTGCCTAATTACAGTTGCCTTGCCTAATTAAAGTTGCCTTTGCTAATTAAAGTTGCCTTGCCTAATTAAAGTTGCCTTGCCCTCTATATAATTAAAAGTCTAATCTTGACCACTTCCTGTTTGCGCTTTATATTGATTTTAGAAAAAACACTACCACGTACGGTTGTGATTTTTAGCCATCTTACTCAGATTCCCCTTCCGCTCATCAGGCGCCGAAGATTTTTCCCATTGATGAAAAATAAGAGTTATTAGTGTTTTAAAAATGTTGAGATTCTCTCTCCTGTCAATCACGCCATGCAGGCCATGCCCCTTCTGGTGGGAGAAGGGGTGGGACTATAAAACCCAGAAGTGTGGGCTGGCTCAGTCTCTGCAAGATGGAGGAGGGAGAGGTCATGACTCGCTGTCTTTAGTGGCCTTGCACCCTGCTTGAAATGGTATGAAACTGCACTTGAATTTGGTGGCCTTGCACCCTGCATGAAGTGGTAAGAAACTGCACTTGAATTTGGTGGCCTTGCACCCTGCTTGAAATGGAATTTCAAGGAATAGCCGTGAGTCAACTGCCAGCCCACCAGCCGTGAGTGAGTGAGCTGCCAGCACAACAGGCTTGAGTGACTGAGCCGCCAGCCCAAGAATCCATCCGGCCCACAATGTCCATACTAGACCTCTGGAAACCAGTCCCTTCAGCCCACAACACACATACTAGCTCTCCAGAAAGCTCCCGCCCCCCCCCCCCCCCCTCACTGGCCAACAATATTAGAATTGGCGGAGAGGTGGAATATTGCGTTGGGAGACCAGCCCTCCCGTGTGATGCTGGGACCAAACAGGTCCCACTTAGTCTAGTAATTTATAAAAACATGTACTCAAACGATTAAGTGATTTAGTTTGACCTGGAACCTGGGTTTAAGATCCAAACATAGTAAATTATAAAAGTGTGAAGTGCATGATGGATATGGTAGATTAGTAAACCTACCATTAAAAAATGCAGCAATAACGGACAATGACAAAGTTTAAAGAAGTAATACATCGTTTACAAATAATATATGCTCCTTTAAACTGTTAAACCCCGAGAGGAAAAATTAATGGCTAACAAAATATGGGATTATAGGAAAATGTTGCTGCCAAAATCTGTAAGTAGGAATCTTGGGAAAATAACAAAATTCAGCAAAATGGTCTCTGATAGAGAATGCAGAATATGTGAATAATCAGGAACAAAAGGCTCAAGAATTTATTTATAGAAAGAAAGGTTAGTATGGCCCCTTGAATTGGGACAAATTGGGAAATAAATTTCATGAAAGGAGGCACAGGGAACATGGAAATAATGGAGATCGTGCATATTGATGGAAACATATTATTAGAGAACTAAATGGCACTGAAAGTTGATAAATCCCTGGACCAGATGATGTGCGTCCGTAGGATTCAAGTCATCAGATGGCTATGGTAAAAATGAATATTGGTTATCATCTTTCAAATTTCCAGTGATTGATGAAAAGTTCCCATTTTGGAATGCAAGAAATGTAACCTAATTTTAAAGATAGCATGACAGAATCATTGATGTAGTGCACTAGAATCTATTATTGAGGATGCAGCTGACAGGATAGTTAATGGTAAAACAGTTGATATGTGTTGCCACTTTCTGAAGACTTTTTATAAAATGCCACATGGGGGAGGAAGGGTACAAGATTTCCTTCCACAATGAGAAAATAAGTATACACCACAACTGCCCTGATTTCTAGCTCTTGGCCAAATGCTCTTTGAGTTTGCCATTATTCTGTATGCTGGTTTTCTGCAGTGTCCAAAAATCAAAACGTTAAATACAAAATAATGCCTTTAGTTATTGTTGCAGGATGGACATTTTTGTATGTTATTGTGTGTATTCATTTAATGCCATGCTCAAAAAGAAATCGTTTGTTAGAACTAAAGTTCTATTACCTTTATTTTGTCCCCAGCTAAACCAAGTAGAAAACTGACCTTCCTTTATCTGGCAAATGATGTGATTCAAAATAGCAAGAAAAAGGGACCAGAATTTACCAAGGACTTTGCACCAGTTTTGGTGGATTCATTTTCACATGTTTCAAGGTACCATCGTGTTCAGTAAAAATATGATTCAATGACACCTGCCTGCTTTTAGGTAATAAAAATCCCTGACATTAAAGTTTATTTGACAATGTGGCAAGATATGGTTAAAGGTGAGCTTGTATTTTTCCTGTATGAAATGACGAATATAATCTTTTCCAAAGGATCTTTCTGTGCATTGTGAAACATCAAACTTGCAGAAACTTTTTCAATCTCTCAATACATACTTTAAACTGAAATATTGTGAAGTAGTGGAGCCTAACCAGATTTTTTAAAAACACATTACAACTTTGACTTGTACTCAATGCCCCTACTGATAGACAATAGGTGCAGGAGTAGGCCATTCGGCCCTTTGAGCCAAACATACCATAGGCCTTAATAGACATAAAATGCTGGAGTATCTCAGCAGGTCAGGAAGCTTCTCTGGGGGTGATGTTTTCGGTCAGGAGCTTTATTTAAACTGATTATAGCAGTGGAGTGACTGGAAGCAAGAGAAAAAAAAACAGGATGTCGGGGCCAGCAACAGATGACCGCAGGCAGGGAAATTCCCTGATAGGCTGATTGTTGCCTATGGATGGTGTAATCCCAAGAAGGATACATCGTTGTGAACTGTGGAACGGGTTTTGACTTTTGGTGGAAGGGGGAAAGGGAGTGTTTGCAGAAATTAGCTAAAATCCGCAACTACTTGGTTCACTCATCCTTTCCCACCCAAACCACCCCCTCCCCAGGTACTTTCCTCTGTAACTGTAGGAGATGTAAACACGTGTGTTTGTACCTCCTACCTTGGCTCCATCCAGGGACCACAACAATCCTTCCGGGTGAGACGGAGGTTTACATGCACCTCCTCTAACCTCAACTACTGCATCCCGACATGAGCTCCTGTACATTGGCAAGACAAAGCATGGATTCGGTGACTTTCGCTGAACTGTTGCCCTCGGTCCTATTGGATCTCCTGATGGCTAAACATTTTAACTCCCCTTTCCGTTCCCATACCAACCTTTCTGTCCTGGGCTCCCTCTATTGCCAAAATGAGACCACATTCAAATTGGTGGAGCAGCACCTCATATTTTGCTTGGGTGGCTTACAACCCAGCGGTATGAATATTGATTTCTCTAATGTTAGGTAACTTCCAGAATCACTCCCCACCCCCCCCCCCCCCCCCCCCCCCCTCCTTCTTCCCCTCCTTCCCCGCCCCCTCCTGTAAAGGTCGGTTAACCAGTTCCACAATTAACAACTATGTATGGCTCATGGGACCACATCATCTATATCCAACAATCACCCTATCGGGGAACTTCCCAGCCTGAGGTCATCTGTTGCCGGCCCCGATTTGTTCTGTTTTTTTGTGTTTCCTAGAAGCATCCCAACTCTAAATGCCACCTATCCATTTTTTCCAGAGATGCTGCCTGTCCTGCTAGGTTATTTCAGCATTTTGTGTCTATCTTCAGTTCTCAGAAATAGTTGAAATCAATATAGTATCCGCTGCCTCGGCAGGGGATAAGCTACTATTTTTCTGCCTACTTTGGGCATTATTGTGTAGAAGAACAGAGTTCCAAGATTATTTCCTTTAATCCATACTGTCTCCAGCCGTTGTTGTCAAGCATTCATTTCTCTCTCTGAGGTGGCACTGAAAGCAATTGTCAGTTGGACAATCTCATTTCTGCGCTAACATAAACAATTTTCACTGTTCTCTCCATCCTTCCGCTTCTCTGTCCCCACATCTTTGTCAGTTTTTTTATGGCCCATTGACCTGAAACATTAAACATTTTTCCATAAATACCAGCTGACTTTCTGTGTTTTCATCAGGACTCCAGCGTCTTTTTTTTTGTTTTTCCAATGTTTTCAAATTTGTTGGCAATTCAAAATTGGAAAATGCGAAAAATCGGTCTTGACAATTATTTTTATTAATTAATTCCAGAATAGAATCCAATATGATGGCTGAGATTACATTTCAAAATAGGCAGACAATGTAAATAGGAGGCTATTAGATTTATTTTTTTAATGATGAGGCAAAATCAAAATTTTTGTATATCTTCATTACTACAGATGAACTCGACATTCTGGCCATTCAGAGAACAGAAATCACCCTAAAAAAATCACAAAACACCTCCCAAAAATTTGAAATGCAGAATAAAGTTTGCTCTCATGAAATTAATATGTTTAAAGCAAAGTAAAGAGATACAATATTCAGTTCAACAATTATACAATATTTGTCTCTCATTTGGTGACAAAGCTTTGCATTAAAGAAAATCAGACTATTCTCTGGGAATACAAACCACACTTGCTGCAACATAGGATCACTTGTAATCTTAAGTAATGTGTTCTTAACAAACTGATCATTGACATTTAACAATGTCAATTTTACAAAACAATGACATTTCACAAAATAATGGGAAATCCTTTGTCTATAAACCATGTGTGATCTTTCCAACATTGAAATGATACTATCTGCAATTTCCAAATTTGGTCATCTCCATTGAAATGAGCGTGCTGAAAGTTAATGTATCCAGCTGAACTCGATGTAGATTAGTGTCCTTGGGGTCAAATTTACTCTAATTCAATGTTTCTTTTCCTTGCTTGACAGTGAATCTGATGAGAATTGCAAGAAGCACTTGGAAAGAGTATTAGCTATTTGGCAAGAGAGGATGGTTTATGAGAACAATTTCATTGACCAACTTAAGCAGATTCTTTGTACGTATAAACCTTTCGTCAGCAAGATCACCCATATTTTATTAACTTACTGCTTTTTTAATTAAAAATTTTCTTTTGCTTCCTATAAGCAACCGAGAAAAAGGCCAAGAAACGTACCTTTGAACAAATACAGGAGGAGGAAGATGATGACTATCTTTCCAACAGCACACCTAAAGAACCACCAGAGGTAATACCAGATCTTATAAGAAAAATTCAAAATATTGAACATACAAATTTCATAATGTATATGCGTATCTGATTTTTTTTAAAGTCCAAAAGCAGGTTTCATCTGTACTCGGGATAGTTCAAATTAAATATTGTAATAATTGCTGGAAATGGACTAAAGAGATTGAAATAATTTTATTGTCACTTTGGAGATTCTGTTATTTTGAGTTAATTTCATTGTAAGCTGTGGATGCTGGTGAAGGTGCTTTTTGTGTCGTTGCAGGATGAATGCCTCGCAGGAGAGGATTGCCCGTTGTGATGTAATGACTAGCAGTTTGTCGCAAAATAATTTACAGGTCATTATCAGGAAATTCTGTGTCCAATTTACAATAGTACATTGGTTCAATAAGTCGACTTCATATTTTTCTGACAACAAACCTTTTGGTAGGTTTTCATATGAAAGATATACTTCTGCATGCCATGTCGATATTAGTTAGACCACAGCTCAGCACTGCATACAATTCTAGTAGTCACATTACAGGAAATATGCAAAAGACGAGCTGGTACTGGAGGAGATGCAGAAGGGAATTATGAAGAGGAGGCAGGACTGTAAAGATTTTAGCTACGAGGAAAAATTGGGTAGTGTTTGTTGTCTTTGAAACAAAGGAAACTTTGAATAACTATTTGTGATGTCATAGAGTCGTACAGCATCGAAACAGGGCCTCCAGCCCAGCTTGATCTTGCCAATCAAGATACCCCATCTACACTTGTCCCATCTCCCCGTGTTTGGCCCATATCCCTCTAAATGTTTCCTATCTATGTACCTGTCCAAATATATTGTAAATGTTGTTATAGTTTCTGCCTCAACTACCTCCTCTGGCAGCTCATTCCATGTACCCACTGTGTGAAAAGGTTGCCCCTCAGATTCCTATTAAATCTTTCCCCTCTGACCTTGAACCTATGGTTTTTGATTTTCCTACCCTAGGTAAAAGTCACCATGCATTTACCCTACTTGTTCCCCTCATGATCTTATACACCTCTGTCAGATCGCCCCTAATCCTCCTACGTTCTAAGGAATACAGTACTAGCTTACCCTACCCCTCCCCATAGCTCAGGCCCTCGAGTCCTGGCAAAATCCTCGTAAATCTTCTCTGCCCTCTTTCCAGTTTAACACCATCTTCCTATAGCAGGGTGACCAAAATTGAACACAATACTCCAACTATTGACTAACCAGTGCCGTGTACAGCTACAACATAACATTCCAATACTCAATACCCTGACTGATGAAGGCCCATGTGCCAAAAGCCTTTTTGACGACCTTATCTACCTCTGACATCACTTTCCAGGAACTATGCACCTACACTTCCAGGTCCTCTGCTCTACAACAGGGTTTACTGTGAAGGTCGTATCCTGGTTACACTTCTCAAAATGCAACACATCACATTTATGTGATTAAACCATTAAAGTCTCTCCACTATCAAACTGATCAAGATCCTGCTGTAGCCTTTGATAACCATCTTCACTCTCCGCCACCCACTTTAGTATCATTTGCAAATTTACTAATCCTGCCTTGTATGTTTTCATCCAGTTCATTAATATAAACCACAAACTGCAATGGGCCCAGCACTGATCCTTGATGCACACCACGACTCACGAGCCTCCTGTCTGAAAAACAACCTTCTACCATCACCCTCTGCTTCCTTCCATGGTTAATTTTCTATCCAGTCGGCTAGCTCTCCTTGCATACCATGTGATCTAACCTTCCAGAGCAACCTACCATGTGGAACCTTGTCAAATCCATTGCTGAATTCCATATAGACACGTCTACAGCTCTGCCTTCATCAACCCTCTTGGTTACATCTTGAAACACATTCTGTCACGTACAAAACCGTGCTGACTACCCCTAATCAGCCTTTGTCTATTTAAAGGCATATATACCTTATTCCTCAGAATACTCTCTAGTAAACTTCTGACCACAGATATTAGGCTCACTGGCCTCCAGTTCCCAGGCCTCTCCTTGCAGCCCTTTTTAAAGAGGGGCACAACATTTGCCATCTCCAGTCTTCCGGCATCTCACCCAATTCTAATTATGACTCATGCCAGGACATATGCAATTTCTTCTCTAGCTTCCCGCAATGTATTTGGATAGATCTGATCAAGCCTGGGAGATTTGTCTACTTTCGTACGTGTTAGGACATTCAGCACCTCCTCGACCATAATACTGACTGCCCTCAAGCTGCTTTCATTGACTGCCCAGGTTTCCCAGTTTTCATGTCTTCACGATGTGGCTCCACACAGAGATGACCATTTTGATTCTTGAGGGCCCCAATTCTCTTTGGTTACCCTTTTCCCCTTAAGGTGCATTATACCTTCTTTCCTGCCATTACCACTGCACTGTACCGTGTGCTCCTGTCTGGCTTTGTATTTACCTCCTTGCCTAGGCTTCCTCGCCAAAGACTCCCAAGCCAAAGACTCGGGGCCTGTGAACGTTAGTGACTGACGTCCGTAGTCGCCCTAAAACCCGTCAAGTTGTACGGTATTCCGCGTCACCGTCACGTCAAACTACGACACTCCGCGTCACCCGCCTTCATAACACAAGAAGGTTACACTGAAGTATGATAGTCACATTGGAAATGAACTTATCTACAATAAATCTAAGGACCAATAACTTTTTAAGAAATAAATTGTTTATTTAACGTCAGCTTAAAAATAACATTGTGGCGGCTCCCAAGGGTCATGCCATCATAGTGTCGAACCCCTCGGCACAGGAGTGGTTCAGTCCGGAGGCGGCCCTTAGCCGGAGGCTTTAAAGGCAGGGGTTTGGGTGCCATCTTCCTCTCGTTTGGTCTTCCCTACAACTGGGAGGAACATAATAAAAAGTGCCTCTCAAAACACGACTTCGTGCTTCATTCTGAGACCCACGCACTACATTGGTGACCCCCGACGCTCCATTGGCGTCATGATGGAGAGAAGAGAAAGCCCTACCTCCTCACAGGCTGGCCCGGCCCTGTCTCTGGACACGGTCTCCGTAAAACTGCCCAACTTCTGGACCACCCGGCCGCTCATCTGGTTCCAGCAGGCGGAGGCCCAGTTCAACCTGCGGGGCATCACGGTCGATGCCACCCGCTTCTATTACCTGGTGGGAGCCCTCGACCAGGATGCGGTTGAAGAGGTCACGGACTTCCTCGCCTGCCAACTTGCTCGCGAAGGCGCTTTAGGGTGGATGAGGGCGTTCCCTGCTGCCCCGGCGCCGACGGCACGAACTCCCTGGGCACCGTGAGTGGCGACCCGTAAACGAGCTCCGCCGATGATGAGGCCAAGTCCTCTTTGGGAGCGGTCCGGATGCTCACCACGGCTTACCACCCGCAAGCTAATGGTCTGGTGGAGAGATTCCACCGGCAGCTGAAGGCAGCACTGAAGGCACGACTCTCCGGCCCGGACTGGATGGACGAGTTGCCGTGGGTCATGCTGGGCATCCGGACTGCTCCCAAAGAGGACTTGGCCTCATCATCGGCGGAGCTCGTTTACGGGTCGCCACTCACGGTGCCCGGGGAGTTCGTGCCGTCGGCGCCGGGGCAGCAGGGAACGCCGTCATCCACCCTAACGCACCTTCGCGAGCAAGTTGGCAGGCTCGCACCCGTCCCGACGTCCCGCCATGGGACATTTCGCCCACACGTGCCATCAGCCCTCAGGGACTGCCCGTACATCTTCCTGCGCCGTGATGCCCACCGGACGTCACTCCAGAGGCCGTTCGAGGGTCCGTTCCGGGTGCTGGAACACGGGCAGTCGACTTTTGTCCTGGACATGGGGGGCCGGCTGGAGGCCGTGTCGATTGACCGTTTGAAGCCGGCACACCTGGACATTGACCAGCCGGTGCTGGTTGCCCAACCTCGGCCTCGAGGGCGCCCCCCTTCACGGCTCCCTCCGCCTGTCACTCCACCTGTCCTCCCGCCGGTCCCTCGTCCTGTCCCTCCACCTATCCCTCCGCAAGCCCCACGAGCGGCTAACTTCCGCACGCGGGCCGGCTGGGTCGTTCGCCCGCCGGTGCGTTTCGTGCCTCTGGTTCTGGGGGGGGGGGTCCTGTGGCGGCTCCCAAGGGTCGTGCCATCATAGTGTCGAACCCCTCGGCACAGGAGTGGTTCAGTCCGGAGGCGGCCCTTAGCCGGAGGCTTTAAAGGCAGGGGTTTGGGTGCCATCTTCCTCTCGTTTGGTCTTCCCTACAACTGGGAGGAACATAATAAAAAGTGCCTCTCAAAACACGACTTCGTGCTTCATTTTGAGACCCACGCACTACAACATCATATTGAAAAACAATAATTCATTTAACAAGAAAGGTTTAACTTCAACAAAAGTAACTATATATTTAACGGAATATTTCAAAGAACATCATACTTGAGCAAAAATTTTATTCAACAACAATAGTCAGATCTGAAAATAACATTACAATTTACATCAACTCGCATGAACTTCAACAAGACAAAGATCTTTATTTTTTCACCACATTAGAAAGAACATCATTTCAGATGTTCTTAATAATATACTTTGTACATTTATGTACTTTTGTACTTTTCATTATTTATGGGCACTTTACCCCTGGCTATCTTCTCCAAATAATCTAAAAAGTTTTGAAAGTCGGCGCTTTATATACCCACGTCACCGGGCGTCACCCGCAGGACAAAATACGTCAGCATTTGACAGGGCTCACAACGTGATAAGATACCCAGATGTCGCCTGAAGATTTTGAACATTCCAAAATCCAGGGTCGGCAGGGAGACACCGCATGTCACTACATGCGTCACACCCGACCACGCCGCGGCAACCTCTTTTCAGGCTGTTGCCGAAAATGTCGCCCAAGTGGGACAAGCCCTTCACACTTTCCATACATGCTGTATTTTCCCTACATGCTGCACTTCCCCAACTCTGGAGTTTGAAAGCAGTGCGAGACTGGATACATCTTTACCAAGTGGCACAGGCAGAGTTGCAGCATTGCTTCTTGTCTGGTTATAAAGATTGTGATATCTTTCATTTCATCTGCCCTTCGTAGCACTTATGAAGTAAGGCATTTAGTAAGGATGAATAAAACACACAGTGCAGGAGAAACTCAGTGGCATCTTTTCAGTCTGAACGGTCCTGTCCCTAAACGTTGTTTGTTCATTCCTACCACAGATGCTGCCTGACCCGTTGAGTTCCTTCCGCACATTGTCGTTTGCTCAAGATTCCAGCAACTGCAGTTTCTTGTGTCTCAATAGTAAAGGTGATTTGGCAGAAGACTGAACTGATTACTATAGTTTTCAAGTACATTTCATTAGCAGGGATATCACGATGAAAGCTAATGTTTTTGTTTAGTATTTAAATGTTTTTTAGCAATCGAATACCTGTGTAATGAGTCCTTAAAAAGTTGTATGACAGAGTTTAAATAATATGGCCCAATTGTAAAATAGAATCAGATTTTGGGTAGAAACGAGCACAGGATTTTCAAATTGCTTTATTTCTGAAGCATTGTTCTCATTCCTGCATTGAAAATCTTTTTTAATATATAAACAAGATATCCAAAGCATTAGATTTTCGATCGTCATCAGTAGCACCTAGTATTGTCAGAAGCCAGGCACCATTTAGCTTGTGAACTTTGGGGACTGCTAGAATAAGAGGAAAGTGACACCAGATGTGGAAGAGCTTGGAACTTATTCTTAACTCACAGCCGAGTATGGTTAAATGAAAAGCCACCAGTCACCACACAAAATCAAAATCCCAGAGGAACTCAGTGTCAGAGTCAGAATACAGCATCGGTGGAGGCAAAAGCGTTGTTGATGTTTCTGGTCATCTTGCATCTGTCGAACATTCCTTGGCTTCCACGGATGATTTTTGACTTATTGAGCTCTTTCAGCAGGTTGTTTTTGCTCAGGATTCCAGAATCTGAAATTTATCTTGTTGCTGCAGAACTGATATTCCAAGATATATGTACTTTCATTGAATCACATAGCGTTGGAACAGACCCAACTTGGTGACACCAACAACTCTGAGCTTAAATTGTGTAGGAAGGAACTGCAAATGCTGGTTTAAATCGAAGATAGACACAAAATACTGGAGTAACTCAGCGGGACAGGCAGCATCCCTGGAGAGAAGGAATGGGTGACGTTTCGGGTAGAGACCCTTCTGCAAACAGAGATGCTGCCTGTCCTACTGAGTTACTCCAGCATTTTGTGCGATCTGAGCTTAAGTTTCTCAGTTTGCACAATTGACAGTAGATGTGGCTTTTATGGAGTTATTATCCATCAAAAATTAATCAGTCTATACCCTAGAACTATGTTTATAACAAGAGGAGTCGAGTATAGGAGCAAAGAGGTCCCCCTCCAGTTGTTCAGGGCTCTAGTGAGACCACACCTGGAGTATCATGTGCAGTTTTGGTCCCCTAATTTGAGGAAGGACATTCTTGCTATTGAGGGAGTGCAGCGTAGGTTTACAAGGTTAATTCCCAGGATGGCGGAACTGTCATATGCTGAGAGAATGGAGTGGCTGGCTGGGCTTATACACTCTGGAGTTTAGAAGGATGAGAGGGGATCTTATTGAAACATATAAGATTGTTAAGGGTTTGGACACGCTAGAGGCAGGAAACATATTCCCGATGTTGGGGGAGTCCAGAACCAGGGGCCACAGTTTAAGAATAAGGGGTAAGTCATTTAGAACGGAGACGAGGAAGCACTTTCTCTCACAGAGAGTGGTGAGTCCGGTTCTCCGGATACTTTCAAGAGAGAGCTAGATAGGGCTCTTAAAGATAGCTGAGTCGGGGGATATGGGGAGAAAGCAGGAACGGGGTATTGATTGGGGATGATCAGCCATGATCACATTGAATGGCGGTGCTGGCTCGAAGGGCCGAATGGCCTACTCCTGCACCTATTGTCTATTGTCAATTGTTTAGGTCCGCTGCTATTTCTAAATTGCCAAAACACTAATTAAATGCAAACACATGCCTGAAGCTTCCACAAGCTACGTGTGGGAGGCACCTCTGCACTCAGAGTGTTGCTGCCAATTTGAGTAGATTTTGTTCTGTTGATGGCGAAGCCGTGGATCCAGTTCAATGGTGCGTAATTGTCAGTTGCAGAAGGATCTGCAGAGACCCATTTCCGTGAGCTTTGTAACCATTTTGCAGGGAATGATGGTGTTGAATGTTGAGCTGCAGTCAGTGAACAACAGTCTGGCATATGTGTTTTTATTGCACAAGTGGTTCAGTGCAGAGTGGAGAGCTAGTGCGATCATATCCTCTGTTAGTGCCACCGATCGGTAGTCATTGAGGCATGTCACCTTGGGAACAGGTATTGTTGATGACCTTTTAAAGTAGGTGGGAACCTCAAACTTCTGTAATGGAAGGTTGAAGATCTCCAGCCAGGTTTTAAGAATAGGACCAGGTATACTATCAGGTTTAGGTGCTTTCAAGGGTTTGTCCTCCCGAAGGATCTTCTGACATCTGCCTCTGTGTCTGAGATTGTAATGCCATCATGGGCTATGGGGGCCTGGGAGGGCACATCAGTATTCTCCCTATCAAAGCGTGTGTACAATGCATTGAGCTCATCTGGGAGTGACCCATTACTATTGCTTGAGCTACCTCCTGCTTTCTTCTTCCACCTCATCCTCCTATTTAGAGCAGAATTCTCTGTTAGCCTTTTTGATGGCCTTTCAAGGTCAAATCCTTGGAGCTCGTGTGACTGAGATGATCTTTATAGAGATGTATAAAATCATGAGGGGAATGCATAGTATTTTTTCTCCAGAAAAGGGGAATCAAGAACCAGGGGACAGGTTTAAGGTGATAGAAGAGAAATTTAATAGGAACCTGAGGAGCTACTTGTTCCACACAGAGGGTGGTAGGTATATTAAACGAGCTGCTAGATGAGGTTGATGAGGCAGATACTATAACAGCATTTAAAAATCATTGTAATTTTTGATAACTATCTTTGCTGTCTATGAAAGCACCCACTTTAGTGTCATCTGCAAACTCACTAATCATGCTTTGTATATTTTCATCCAAATCGTATATATAAACCTCAAACGTCAAATGCCTTGCTGAAGTCCATATAGGCAATGTCCATGGCTTTGCCCCGTCTAAGTCTTTGGCACTGAGCAGTCCCATTGGGAAAGTTAAAATGAACCACTAAAACAACGCTGTTGCTTTGGCATCGTTTGATAATCTGTCTGGATGTCTGTTCCTCTGTTGTTAAAATAAAGCACACAAAATCCTAGACTAAATCAGCGGGTCAGGTAGCATCTCTGGAGAACATGGATAGGTGAAATGTTGGCTCTAGACCCTTCTTCAGACTGATTGTAGGCAAGGGGTGGGGTGGGATGATATGGGGGTTGTCGAAAGAAACAATTTGTGTGACGAAAGGATTGAAGAGCTGTGAATTGTGAAGCCAGATGAAGAAATATGGTGGAGGGAGGGGGGTGGGGGGGCACACATGGGACATGGTACAATCTTAGTGCTTGCACCTTTCTCAGCTCCACGCTTTCCACCTCAGTGAACGAGCCTTCCAGTTTTCCAGAGTGCTGCCTTGACCATTGATCCTTGATCATAGCACAACTCTTCCACCTCCTTTGCCTCTCTCTCGTTGAATCACGTTGAATACCTCAAACATTGGAACATTGAGCTGTCTGTCATGACTCTCCTGCAACCACATTTCCACAATGGCCACAAAATCATCAATGCAGGCTCCAGGTTTATCTGCTTTCTCCACAACACTCCTTGCATTGAAATAAACCTATACCAGCCGATTAGTGTCACCATATTCCTTCACCTCTCCCTGCCCGTCCTTCTTTTGAGACTTGTCCTCTGTTTTTGGGTAAGATAGTTGTGAATCCAAATTGCCAAGTCACCATGGATCATATGCATCTTAATCATCTGGATCAGCCTACCACAAGGTTCTTTATCAAATTCCTTACCGAAATCAAATGAAGACAACATTCACTGCTCTACCATCATTAAATCATCGTCACTTGCTTAAGTAGATAGTAGTAAAGACGGTGTATGTCGGTATGCTTGATCTCATCGTTTGGGGCATTGAGTATAAGAATCAAAGAAGTGGTGCTGCCTAATAGGACTGTGGTTTAGCCACATTTGGAGTATTGTGTGCAGTTCTGGTCGCCCCATTATAGGAAACGTGAAGGCTTTGGAGAGTTAGAAGTGGTTTACCAGCATAATGCCAGGATTCGGAGGTTCTACCGATAAGGAGAGGTTGGAGTAACTTGGACTGTTATGTTCTGGAATGTCAGCTTTTGAGGAGAGACAAATTGAAGACTATGGAATTATGAGATACAGTGATAGGGTAGACAGTGAGAACCTTATCTCAGCGTGGAAATGTCAAAGAGTAGAGAGCAAAGCATTAAGGTGTTTGAAGGAGATGTGTGGGGCAATTTTTTTTCACGCAGAGGGATAGGTGCCTGAAACATGCTGCCAGCAGTGATGAAGGCTGATACAATAGTCATTTTTAAGACACCTTTTGATATGAACATAGAGTTGCAGGGGAAAGAGAAATATGAAAGACGGCAGAGGGAAATTAGATTAATTTATCAGCATCCTGTTCCACACATACATTGCTGGCCATAGGGCCTGTTCCTGAGCTGTGCTGTACTATGTTCTAAGTTTGTAAAACATGACCAACTGCAGACAAAGACCTGCTGACTAAGACCTAGGTCCCTAATTGGCCCATTCTCTTCCAAATGCTTGTAAATTCTACCCCCGAATAATCCTTTTCCAATATCTTCCCTACCACTTGTGAGGCTCACTCGCCACATTCCCTGGTTTATCTGTACTTCCCTACTTAAACAAAAGAGCAACAGTGGCTACTAGGGGAACAACACCTCTTATTCCACTTTGGAAGTCTCTAACACCAGCACAACCCCCTCCTCCCACCATCAGCTATTTTCATTGGCCTCCCTTTCCTGGTTGCATTCATCCACCCCCGACACCATGCACATTTGATCCACAGACTCTCCTCCCACGCCCCTCTATCCACGTGGTTCTAGTACCATCTGCCATACACCTCAGATGATAATGGCAACCATCACAGTAATCTGATCAGATTTCAGCTCTGGCAGCCTTTGTGTTCATTCCAGCAGCTGTCTCCACATTCACTCACCCCTCCCCTCACCTGGCTCAATCTGCTTTTCTTTAATTTGTCGTCATCTATCAAGATTCATCCACCTGCCTCTGCCTCCCAAACCCAGCCTGCCCCAACCCCTCTCTGGCTCCGTCTGCCCATTATTCTTCAGTCCACCCATCAATCCCTACCTCACAACTCCCTATCTCCTCCGTATGCTGGCCACTCTCTCCATTCTTTGTCCTGACCACAGTTTTACCCTGAAACACTGAGTCCTGGTGCACTCTTTCACTGAGAAATCCCCCCCCCCCCCCCCCCCCCCCCCCACAGATGCTTCTCAACTCACTGAATTACAGCACCTGCAGCCTCTTGTGTTTCCGATGTACTTTCTGCTTGGGGAGGTGTGAAGAGTGTCAAGGTGTGAAATGGGAAATCTGAATGTTGTGCCGTGGTACAGGAACCCACTTAAGGGGAGAGGAGTGAGTATGAATATCCAGCAAGATTGTGGTTCATCGAACGTGATGCACTCATCATTGTTCCAGCTCACCCCCGAACTGTCCCTCTGGCTGAACTTCTTGTGACTAGGTTATTGACCATTTGAAAGCTGGCCATTGCAGTTGTATGTCCCCCACCCCCAAGGAATAACTAGTCCTCAGATGGGTAGTCCCGAGCCTTTTGAATGTCAGTTTCTTGTATGCCATTGATAACAAGGGGTGCATCAGCTCAGGACATTTCTTCTCTGCCCCCAGAATCGCAGCTGAGTTCTTTGGTGGAGCAGCAAGTTAGATGTTACTGGCATCTGATTTCCAATTGGTTTCTGACTTCTGCATTGCAATGCGTAGTCAGGTGCAGAAATCAGATGACTTCACAAGGAGGGCATTCCTGGGCCTGCCAAAGGTAAGTACACTTGGGCCATAGTAATGGTAGAGGATAAGTAAGTTGGAGAATAGATATTATTCTCGACAACAATGGTTGAAAGACTCAACGAGATTCCAACATGGACATTGGATGATATCTTCAGGATTGTCATCTAAGTCAGTTACAAGCATTTGAAACAAAATGCGTGGACCAAAAGTATAGAGTCATCGAGTTTGACCTACTAGTCTTTATAAAGAAGCGATTGTAAGGCGAGAGGGGCAAAGTTTAAAGGAGATGTGCAGGGCATTATTTTTTTTTTTGCACAGGGAGTGGTGGGTGCGTGAAATACGCTGCCAGGTGGTGTAGATTTTTTTTAAATGCAACATGGAAACAGGACCTTCGGCCCACTGAGTCTACGCTAATCATCGACCACCCAGTTGTGCCACTGTGCTGCCCTGAATCATGAACCTAATAGCAAAGCAAGCTATAAATAATCTACACAAAAATTTAGATGGATGGGTTAGTAAGTTTGTAGATGACACCAAAATTAGGTGGAAAAATCAAATTAGAGGGCAGAGGAAGAACGTATAAATATAATGTGCAGGGTAAACTTAGGCTATTTTTAGGCGACTGCCGGCGACTGCCGGCGACTGTTATAGTCGTAGCAGGTCGGTGAAAAAACTGCGACTGGACCCCTCTTCGACGTAAAATTTGAAATAGAATCATTACTTTAACAAAAAAAAAAAAACAGAGTCAGCACCAGTGACAGCCTATGTTAACCTGGCGACAACTACGACAGCACCTACATCAGGAGAAGTCAAGCTACGGTCATTGGCGTCAAACTCACTGTCACCGACTGTCCCCGAAAATTTTTGAACGTTGAAAATCCAGCGGTGACCAGAAAGACACTACAGCTCTTTGGGCGACTGAGGAGACTACTCACGACCATACAGGCGACACACCAGCAACCATGTGGCGACGGCCTAGTCGCCTATAGTCGCCAAAAAGAATCGCCTAAGTGGGACAGGCCCTTTAGATTTTTTTTAAATATGGAGACCTGGAATGTGCTTCCGGGTGGGGGTGGAGGCAGGTATGATTGTGCAAAAGAGGCTTTTAGATAAGCATGTGGATGTCAAGGGAATAGAAGGATCAGACATATGCAGAGAAGATCAGTTTAACTTTACATCATGCCCAGTGCAGACATTGTGGGCAGAAGGGCCTGGTGCTGTACAGCTGTATGTTTCTTCACAACCATCTTCCTTGAAAGCCATTGTATTCAAATTAATATTATTTAGCCACAGATAAATTGTTATCAATTTGAAATAGTTTTTGTATGTGAAGCATTGGATTTGAGGCTGTTACAAAACTTTCATTGTTGTTTCATAGGAAATACTTCCGGGGAATTGCTTTATATCCTTAAATTTGTTTCAGTCCCTCTAAGATTTATTTCAAAGTTTAAAAGTTGAGAAAATATTAATTATTTGAATAGTTTTCCTCTGGGTTGAAGCATTGTGTTGGAATCTTAAAAGATAAATATGTAACCACATGTACTGGGCCACAGAATTTCCCAGCAGTGTACTGCAAGTTATTTCTTGACAACTGATGTATTATTCTCATTCACTAGAGAATTGAACTGTCATGCATCACAATGTAATGTTTATGAATGCAATCAACTTCTGCACGGTTCCATTTGCAAACGTAGCCAATGCTGTGTAAAACCACAGAAAATGTTAAAATAATTTCAAAATCCTGTTAGTATCTGAGATTTAGATAGATGCTGGGAAGGAAAAACCACAATTTGTAGCCATAGACTGCAGAGTAATGGGATGTTACTTTCCAAATACTCTGAGGTCCATTATTCCCTTCACCGCAATTTTAGACCTAAACAAGATATGCTGCCTACATACTAAAATGTGTTGGTGGTAATTTTGTGCCTAATGCATTTGTTTAATATTAGAATTTTAGATTAAAATAATATTGCTTTGTATATTATTTGCCAAAACCAATCAAACTTGATATTACCAAATGCTCAATTACACATGAAGATTAACTACCTATGGCATATTTTATCTATTTTGTGACTATTGCCATTTCTGATATGTCCAGCCTTGGAATTGTAAGGTTCATCACTGAGCAATGTTTACTGACTGATGCCATCAAATAAATGCTATAATCAGTGAAATTCAGTGAAGGAATAAAAATATGTATTCAAACATGCTTAATGATGTCACGTGGGATTATTTTCACTAAACTGATATTTCAGGTATATCCATTTCATTGTATGTGCCACTCCCCATATGCCCCATTTTTAATTATCAAAAAATATTACACTGTAATATGACTGATATTTCTAACTTGTTGAGCACTTGTGATCAAGTAAACCTTGAATTTAGCCAGTACATTCATTACTCTCGTAGAGTTGTTCACACATTCTCTAAACCTTTTTGTTCTTTATACGTTGCAAAGTGTCCATATTGTTAACCTATAATCTAGTTGATGCAGAGTGTGACTTTCAATTTTATGTAACAATAAATGTATGCCAATCCCATCAATATTCCTCTGAACAAATATAAGTAGGTTTTCCACATCGAACTTTGGAAAAATGTGCTGTCAACAAAAAACAGCAGTCTGATTGATATTCTGGCAAGACTACCCTTCATTTCATTATTATTTTTGTTTGGTTTCAGACTCAGGATCTAATTAAATCATTGCAAGAACTGGAAAATGCAGCTTCTGGTGATGCAGCTGTTCGTCAGAAGATTGCATCATTGCCACCGGAAGTTCAAGATGTTTCTCTATTAGACAAAATAACTGGTAAGTAGCAAAATTGTTAAGAATGTATAATTGCTTGCTTGGTTTTATCAAAAAGGACTAGTTCAAATTTCTCATGAGTATAATGATATGTTATTTATGATTTCTAATTTAGACAAAGACTCTGCAGACAGACTTTCAAAAACAGTTGATGAGGCCTGCATGCTCTTGGCAGACTACAATGGCAGATTGGCTGCAGAATTGGAAGATCGCAAGCAGTTGGCACGTATGCTGGCTGATTTCATCCGTAGTCAAAACGAAATCCTAACGGAGAAAGAACATAAACTGGAAGTGCGTAAATTCTTTTAACTTACTTTTTTTATTTTAAAGCCATCCACATTTTTAGAATGTTGGGGTAAGTACTTAAATAGTATTGCCTTTTTTGCTTCCATAGTTGACGTTATTAACTATCCATAGCTTCTGTTACAGATGGTGGGCGTGGATATGCCATTCATTGCTGGTCTTCAGTCTCTTGGCAGTCTTCTGATTAAAGAAATAAACAAACCACAAAGAAACAGTATGTGTTGTGTTCTCATTTTGAGCAGGATAGCTCAGTACAGACCCTATTTTAATAATTAACACTTCTGGAGTCAAAACAAAGTTAGAGCCAAAGGAAAACTGCCTTTGTGGTTCTAAGGCCTGTTCATTGAACCAAGGTTCCAAAAGGGCATGATAACTTTCATTTTTCCTTGGAAGCTTTTCCCTGAAAAATACATCAAATTAAATCTTGATTTTGGTTTTTTTTTTTGCTCACAATCTTGTTTTCTCACAAAATTTCGCAATCTAGTAAGATTGTTGATATAGAAAGCAAGATCGATTGGTAATGTTTTGGATGTGGATATGCAGGATGTGTTGGAACCATTTCAGGTCATTGGCATTAAGGTGCAGATCAGCCATGGTCTGATAGAAAGGCAGAGCAGGTTTGAAGAACTAAATGACCTACAATTCAAATATTCCACTATAAACCTCCAATAGTTTGTAATGGGAAACACCTGACATCCATATTGTAAATATAAAAACAAAGCAGCAAATACATGATTAAGTAATGCATTTCGTTGTCTCTGTACTGTACACTGACAATGACAATTAAAATTGAATCTGAATAAATAATCAATATATTTATATAGATGCAAAATAAGATTAGAACTTTCTAGTTTTAAAGTGAATTGCGTAATAATAGTCAGGACAGTGACAGTGGCCAATAAACAATCTTGATACCTCTGGGGTAGTCATGCTATGGTCAGGCAAGTTTCTCTTCCTCATTTGCTCTTCAACTCATAAGTATGGACACCATATGAGACCTTATTTGAAATTGGCAGTGATGCTTTCCGACAGTCAGGTAGCCTGTCGACGCCCACCATCCAGGCTCGGGGGAATAGTGACCATTTAAGTGAGATGCCAGAGGACTGCTAATTGTGGATATTCCTGTAAATGGATCATTCCCTAGAGGTATGAAAGTAATTGAAGAGCAAAGTATAAATCCTCATTGAATGGCCATGTTATACTCCTATGTTCATGGAAACTGTATGGTAATATAACTGTTTATTAACAGGGGAATGTGGTTGCGTGGTGCTATATAATTGGTTTGCTTCTGATACAATATTAATATTTTTAACCTTCAAGTCACGCATTTACAGAAATGTTAATTCTTCCTTTGCAGCAGTAAAAACAATGCAGCACGAACATTGTTTTTCTACCTGGGTGCTCTGTGTTACCTTTGCTATAGCTTTTAGAGCATTAGAATTATTTCCTGTAGTGCATGCTGAGCGTCTGTAGGCATGGACAGGTTGTATGGAAGGGCCTGTTTCTGTGCTGTATGACTGACTCCTGATTTTACAGGAAATCCATGCTCTTTGGCATTAAGCTAACATGTCGCCTGCCCGTTAAATGAGCATTGAAAATCTTGTGCATTGTTCGAAGAACGGTGTCATCTTCTCAATGCTCCACCCAACATTGTTCCCTCTTTCACCAAAAGTTAATTCTTGACAGTATAGTTTGTGGACTGACTGCTTTTCCTTCCAGACTGATGGGTGCATAGTTTAGAATATCCTATTATTTCCTCAATTTTTGTTCCATTTCCAGTGTTTGAAATCTACCTGCAGTTTTACAGCAAGGTTAGGTAACTTTTACAGGATGAAAGCGGTATGAAGCAATTTTTTTAATAAGGTTGTTGGTTCATTACTACAGATTAAATTAATGAAGCAGTTACCTGGATTTTCTTGTACATACAATATTCGTATAAACAGCAGGTAGGATAACAAAATACATATTATGAAGCAGCAAAACCTGCCTCTCCAATGTCCAGATCTTACAAAAATGACAGTATTTGGCTTCTGATTTTGGAAGTTACCATTTAGCTTCAAATGTATCTATGTTCATTTGGCAAATAACCTGTGTGCAGGTTTATTAAAATTGCCAAGAGAGGGCGGCATAGTGACGCCATGAGTTACTGCCTTACAGTGCCAGAGACCTGGGTTTGATCTGACTACGGGTGCTGTCTGTATGGAGTTTGTCTGTTCTCCCGTGACTGCGTGCGTTTTCCTGGGGTGCTCCAGTTTCCCCCCCACACTCCAAAGACGTTCAGATTTGTAAGTTAATTGGCTTTGGTATAAATTGTAATTTGTCCATAGCATGTAGGATACGGGGAATGCTGGTCAGCGTGGACTCGATGGACCGAAGGGCTTGTTTCTGTGTTGTATCTCTAAAGCTTAAAACTAAAGATTAATATAATAAAATGAGAATCAAACCTCCACAGTCCTTCAGTAAAAGGAGACAATTAAACCAAACCTTGCATATTTTGTGGATTCTGGCCTGGATTCAGAAACTAAATGTTTGCTACTATACAAAAACTTAATTTGCTGGAGAGCATGTAATTGGAGATGATTGGCAAAAGGGAATGGTGATTATGAAAATTACTTTATACAGCACAGTATCATGACCCAGAATGCACTATTGTCACAAGTGGTGAGACATCTGTTTGTACCTTGACAGAGGCAATTGCACTAATATTCAAGGGGGGGGGGGGGGGATAATTTGCAGAACTGTAGGCTAGGTGAAAGGAAATAGGACTATTGGGATGGTCCTGTCATAGAAATTGTATGAATGCGATTTGCTGTATTGGTCCACTGTGCTGTAATTTATAAAGGAATAATTGGCGAAGAAAGGAATACTTAGGCAACAATGTAGTCTGTGTATTAGTTACCTGATATTTAATTCTTCACATACATTTAAGATAACCATATCTCCGATGGAAAGTTAAGAGGTCAAGAGACTTGAGCATAATTATCTAGGTTGATTTTCCAGTGTGTTATTGAATTTGTGCAAAAATTATGATGAGTGTTCTCCTTTAGATAAATGATGAACACCAAAATAATTTAAGATCTCTCAAGTGGATGCAGAAGATACTATGCATTATTCATAGAAGAGTAGGAGAGTTATGTGTTCTGGCCAATGTTTATTCCTCAACTACTGAAAATTGATTATTTGGCCTTCTTGTGTATGGCGTGCACAGCCTAAAGTTGTAGGACCACTTGTTCTATTTGACCTTATTTGATTGTGCACACCAGGTTGATTGCTTGCGTCGAAACAGGGCGGACCATGTAAAAGTTGCAATCTCCCACCCAGGTTATCTGGTCAATATTGCAGAAGTGATTGTGTGAACCTGGCTCATAATTCCCATATTACAACAATGACAACATTTGACAACAGTACTTGGCTGTAAATCTTTTGAAAGTCCTGTGGTTCTTACAAAGTATCAGATGTCTATTCATCTGTTGGAAAATATAGCAATACAATTCTGAGGTAGACAAAAATGCTGGAGAAACTCAGCTGGTGAGACAGCGTCTATGGAGCGAAGGAAATAGGCGATGTTTCGGGTTGAGACCCTTCTTCAGACTGATGTGGGGGTGTGTGGGGGTGGGGGGGAGAAGAAGAAAGGAAGAGGCGGAGACAGTGGGCTGAGTGGAGGAGAAAGCAGGGACTACCTGAAATTGGAGAAGTCAATGTTCATACCGCTGGGGTGTAAACTGCCCAAGCGAAATATGAGGTGCTGCTCCTCCAATTTACGGTGGGCCTCACTCTGACCATGGAGGAGGCCCAGGACAGAAAGTTCGGATTCGGAATGGGAGGGGGAGTTGAAGTGCTGAGCCACCAGGAGATCAGGTTGGTTATTGTGAAACGAGCAGAGGTGTTGGGCGAAGCGATCGCCAAGCCTACGCTTGGTCTCACCGATGTAGAGCAGTTGACACCTAGAGCAGCCGATGCAATAGATGAGATTGGAGGAGGTGCAGTATGTACCTTCTCAATTGCCCAACATTTACCAGCTCCAGTGACACGTTGCAAACAATTTCTCAAAATGTTTTACTCATCAGCTTAGCCCTGAGCTGACATTTTATTGTCTAATGTTTTTCCTGAGACAAAGAATATTACTCCAGCTCTTACACTTACCGGCTTCTACTGACAAAACAGTAGGAAAGTTTTCCTGTGGCTAATTGCCCTCCATTTTAGGAGCAATAAACAGTCTGCTGGAGGAATTCAACGGGTTGAGCAGAATCTCTGGGGTGAAAGGAATTGATGATGTTCTGGATCAAAACCCTGCATCAGTATTGGTGCAGAGCTTCAACCTGAAACATCAACAATTCCTTCCCCCACAGATGCTGTTGGGTCTGATTGAGTTCTCCAACAGATTGTGGTAGCCCGAACATTCATATTTGCATAATATAAATCTTCCATTTTGTGCATTTATGCCATTTGGTATGCTAATGATTCTAATCACAATTAATCACTTTAAATGACAACTTTGACATATCAATTGCTACTCTTGGATGCTTCTTGTGACAGAATTAACATGAATATTTTGTTTTAATTCCACGTATACGTGTACTTTCTGTGAGTCGAAACGTCATTGTCTGTGAGAAGTTGTTAGCATAGCTTAAAAGTGTATTTTTGTTCGAAGCAGGTTAAACTCAAGTTTTCAGGACCATGTAGATGTTTTGCTTCCGCAATAAAATTGTCCCTTCTCTGAGGAAAGATCCTGACTCAAAATTTTGTCTGTCCATCCCTCCACAGATCCTGCCTGACCCGCTAAGGTGCTTCAGATTCCAGCATCGGCTAACCCTTTGTTAACTGTTCTTTCCTATCATCTTTAGCAGCTGAAGTGAAAGTCACAGTTTATTCATACAGTTTTGGATATTGCTGATTAAATGATAACCATTCTGCTCAATCATCACTGCTAGAAATATGAGGCTATGTCATCACTACACCTTGGTGTTTATTGGGAAGGTCAGTTTTATCTGACTGTTCACACTTTTTAAAAACTTTTTGTGTTTCCTCTTCCAGAAATATTCCTAATGAATCATCTTAATTTCGAGAGAGAGTTAGATTTAGCCCTTAGGGCTAAAGGAATCAATGGATATGGGAATAAGCAGGAACGGGGTACTGATTTTAGATGATCAGCCATGATCATATTGAATGGCGGTGCTGGCTCAAATGGCCTACCCCTGCACCTATTTTTTTAATGTTTATATTAATCCAGAATCACTCGCAAGTTGGAGCTATCAACGTCTGCACCCTGCAACCAATAGACAATAGGTGCAGGAGTAGGCCTTTCGGCCCTTCGAGTCAGCACCGCCATTCAATGTGATCATGACTGATCATCTAAAATCAGTACCCCGTTCCTGCTTATTCCCATATCCATTGATTCCTTTAGCCCTAAGGGCTAAATCTAACTCTCTCTCGGATCAGTACCCCGTTCCTGCCTTCTCCCCATATCCCCTGACTTCGCTATTTTGTAGGAGCCCTATCTAGCTCTCTCTTGAAAGCATCTAGAGAACCTGCCTCCACCGCCCTGAGGCAGAGAATTCCACAGACTCACCACTCTGTGAGAAAAAGTGTTTCCTCGTCTCCATTCTAAATGGCTTACTCCTTATTCTTAAACTGTGGCTCCTGGTTCTGGACTCCCCCAACATCGGGAACATGTTTCCTGCCTCTAGCGTGTCCAAACCCTTAACAATCTTATATGTTTCAATGAGATCTCCTCTCATCCTTCTAAACTCCAGAGTGTACAAGCCCAGCTGCTCCATTCTCTCAGCATATGACGGTCCCGCCATCCCGGGAATTAACCTTGTAAACCTATGCTGCACTCCCTCAATAGCAAGAATGTCCTTCCTCAAATTAGGGGACCAAAACTGCATACAATACTCCAGGTGTGGTCTCACTAGGGCTCTGTACAACTACAGAATTACCTCTTTGCTCCTATATTCGATTCCTCTTGTTACCTGCATTAGGTCCATGGCCTTCTGTACGCTAGTGATTCAGGTATTCGATGCTTCTTAAGTATCACAAGAGCATCTGCCTCTACCACCTCTTAAGGCAACACAATCCAGATACCCTCGGTGTGGATAAAATGCCAACTCTCATCCCCCTCAACATAAAGCTGTCCACATAAAACCATGCCCTGTTGTATTTTACATGTCCACTGTGGAAAAATACATGTACTATCTTATCCCATCTATTACCTTCATAATTTTATATACCTTTTTGTTCACCGCATAACCTAATTTTGTGTTCTGCGATGTCTGAAATATTTTCCCAGCTCTTCTGATTTCTTGTCATAGATTACTAAATGATGTTCCAAGTGAAGACTTATCAAAGAGAATCCTTTACCATGAAGGAGAAATCCAAGATCAGAAGCTTGAAGCAATGGTGTACTGTGCACTTTACAAATAAAGTTTACCTATTCAAACTCAAATTATTTTTACTTAATTGAATTTAGAAATTTGTTGCATACAATGACAAGTTGCATGTTGCTTTATTCTAATGAATTTCATTAGAATTACTGCAGCTGTTATCTTTGGGCGAGTCTATTCTGTGCTTACTGACTACACTCAGTGTCTGTGACTGTGTCACAGTTCATAACTCAACAACTTGTTCTGATTGTAGCTATTCCAAAGCTTTTTTTGTTTAGCACCTGTCAACCTTGAAAGCAAGCACATCCAAACTGTTTCCTGCATCATAAAGTCCTTTTAAGTTACTGCAATCATTCCTTTCAAATCACAATGCAGCATTTTAAGCCTCTGTTTTGACATTTTTTAAATAAGCCTTTGATGACTCTTAGTCAGTTCGACCCTAATTTTTGAATTTTTTTTCCAAACTTTTAGTTCTTCTCTATCTCCTTTAAATTTTGTAATATCAATTTCTTTGCCCAAACATTCAAAGTGGATTTCTGTCACTTGACAATGCAGAAGGTGTTCTTTCAAATTGGGAAATTCAAAGCTGCTGGCTGCACCGCCAATTTTAATATTTCTTATAATTTCAGTTAAAAGAGGTCGCATGTCTCTTTCAATTAATTAATTATATAAATAGCATTTCAATTAAATCTATTGATTGAAATGAGAAGCATGACTTGGTTGAATCACTGTCAGTCTAACATTACATTAGGTCACTAAGGTTTTTTTCTACAGATGCATGATTGTAATCATGTATAGTCTTCGCTTACTGGGTAGTAGGCATCAAAACAGCTTTTCACTGTACCTCAGTACATGTGACAAACTAAACTAAACATGATGGAAGTAATTTAAGTTCTAGTTTAATTTTTGATTTTCTTTGTTCTGTAGCAAATATTTACCTGGTGCTTTTCACGAATATTTCAGACCATGTCAAAATGCTTCGTAGACAATGAAGTACATTTTGATATGTAGTCAGTTTACTGATGGAAACAGAAACCAAGTTAAACACAAGGTCCCACAAACTAATCTGATAATGACCAAATAATCTTTCTCAAAAATGTTGATTTGGATGCTAAATGTTTAGCCAGGATAGCAATGATAATTCCTGCTCTTTGTAGCTGCACTTTGGGATCTTTGGAATTTCCACTTGAGAGCAACAGGATCTCAGTTTGACATCTGAAAAATGGTACCACCAACAGTACAGCACACTCTCAGAGCAACATTGGAGCAACAGTCTTTATCTTTGTGGTCAGGTCTGTGGAATGAGGTTTGAACCATCTGACTTGCAACAATCCTAACAAAACCTCGTGCAATTAGCTGTGTGAACAGCATCTAAGGCAATATACTGTGGTTCAAATATGAGGGGTAAAGATCAAATGAAATTAAAAGCCAATGCAAAATTATTGTCAGAGGATTATTGCCTAATCAGTTGCAACTTTGAAAAGATCATAACTCTTGAGGCTTAACCATTACACTTTTTATGCAGTGCATTTGAATAAATAATTGCTTTGAACTACATTTCAGTGAGTTCTATGGTGATGAAGTACAACATGTGACCTGCAGATTCTAATGCAGGAAAAGCTGGTAGAACTTGCAGCTTAGATGGGTGGGTTGATTGGGGATTCACTTCTCCATTCTGCTGGTTACACTTGAGCATTAGTACTCTGTACTCTGTGCCTTTCAAGTCAAGTTTATTCTTCACATACGCATACGAGATGTGCAGTGAAATTAAAAGTGGCAATGCTTGTGGATTGTGCAAATAGCTACAAAACAGAATGGAACAGAATCAGTAATTACATATTTGTGGGGGGGGAAAAGAAAAAACAGCAATTTTAAAAATACACCACACAGCAGTAAATTGGTACAGTAAGTTAGTCCCTGGTGAGATGGGAGTTTACAGTCCTAATGGCCACTGGGAAGAAACTCCTTCTCATCCTCTCTGTTTTCACAGCATGGCAATGGAGGTGTTTGCCTGACGAGCAGCTGGAACAGTCTGTTGCTCGGGTGGAAGGGGTCCCCCATAATGTTGCTGGCTCTGGATCTGCACCTTCTGATGTATAGTTCCTGCTGGGGGTGGGGCGAGTGAAGTTCCCATAGTGCGTTCGGCCGAACGCACTACTCTCTGCAGCGCCTTCTTGTCCTGGGCAGAGCAGTTCCCAAACCAGATTGGGATGTTTCCGGACAAGATGCTTTCCACAGCCGCTGAGTAGAAGCACTGGAGGATCCTTAGAGACACTCTGAATTTCCTCATTTGCCTGAGGTGGTAAAGGCGCTGTTTTGCCTTACTCACCAGTGCGGCAGCGTGTGATGTCCATGTCAGATCTTCTGTGATGTGGACTCCCAGGTATTTAAAGCAACTGACCCTATCCACAGTATCCCCATTTATCTTCAGTGGTGTGTACGTCCTCAGATGTTATAACCATATAACAATTACAGCACGGAAACAGGCCATCTCGACCCTTCTAGTCCGTGCCGAACACGTATTCTCCCCTAGTCCCATATACCTGCGCTCAGACCATAACCCTCCATTCCTTTCCCGTCCATATAACTATCCAATTTATTTTTATATGATAAAAACGAACCTGCCTCCACCACCTTCCCTGGAACCTCATTCCACACAGCCACCACTCTCTGAGTAAAGAAGTTCCCCCTCATGTTACCCCTAAACTTCTGTCCCTTAATTCTCAAGTCGTGTCCCTTTGTTTGAATCTTCCCTACTCTCAGTGGGAAAAGCTTATCCACGTCAACTCTGTCTATCCCTCTCATCATTTTAAAGACCTCTATCAAGTCCCCCCTTAACCTTCTGCACTCCAAAGAATAAAGCCCTAACTTGTTTAACCTTCCTCTGTAACTTAGTTGCTGAAACCCAGGCAACATTCTAGTAAATCTCCTCTGTACTCTCTCTATTTTGTTGACATCCTTCCTATAATTAGGCGACCAAAATTGTACACCATACTCCAGAATTGGCCTCACCAATGCCTTGTACAATTTTAACATTACATCCCAACTTCTATACTCAATGCTCTCATTTATAAAAGCCAGCACACCAAAAGCTTTCTTTACCACCCTATCTACATGAGATTCCACTTTCAGGGAACTGTGCACAGTTATTCCAAGATCCCTCTGTTCACCTGCATTCTTCAATTCCCTACCATTTACTATGTACGTCCTATTTTGATTTGTCCTGCCAAGATGTAGCACCTCACACTTATCAGCATTAAACTCCATCTGCCATCTTTCAGCCCACTCTTACAACCGGCATAAATCTCTCTGTAGACTTTGAACATCTACTTCATTATCCACAACCCCACCTATCTTAGTATCATCTGCATACTTACTAATCCAATTTACCACACCATCATCCAGATCATTGATGTACATGACAAACAACAGTGGACCCAACACAGATCCCTGTGGCACCCCACTAGTCACTGGCCTCCAACCTGACAAACAACCATCCACCATTACTCTCTGGCATCTCCCATTCAGCCACTGTTGAATCCATCTTGCTACTCCACCATTAATACCCAACCATTGAACCTTCTTAACCAACCTTCCGTGAGGAACCTTGTCAAAGGCCTTACGGAAGTCCATATATACAACATCCACGGCTTTACCCTCATCAATTTCCCGAGTGACCTCTTCAAATAATTCAAGCAGATTAGTCAAACATGACCTTCCAGGCACAAATCCATGTTGACTGCTCCTAATCAGACCCTGTTTATCCAGATGCTTATATATATTATCTCTAAGTATCCTTTCCATTAATTTGCCCACCACTGACGTCAAACTAACAGGTCTATAATTGCTAGGTTTACTCTTAGACCCCTTCTTAAACAATGGAACAACATGCGCAGTACGCCAATCCTCCAGCACTGTTGCCGTTTCTAATGACATTTGAAATATTTCTGTCATAGCCCCTGCTATTTCTACACTAACTTCCCTCAATGTCCTAGGGAATATCCTGTCCGGACCTGGAGACTTATCCACTTTTATATTTCTCAAAAGTGTTGTACCCTCCTAAAGTCCACGATCAGCTCCTTAGTTTTTTTGACATTCAAGAGGAGGCTGTTGTCCTGACACCAGAGTGCCAGATCAGCCACCTCTTCCCGGTAGACCTTCTCATTATTTTCGGTGATCAGGCCCACCACCACAGTGTCATCAGCAAACTTGATTATAGAGTTGGAGCTGAACCTAGCCACACAGTCATGTGTGTACAGGGAGTACAGTAGGGGGCTGAGGACCCAACCCTGGGGGGATCCTGTGTTCAGGGTGAGGGTCTTCGATGTATTTCCTCCCATCTTGACTACCTGGGGCCTGGCGGTGAGAAAGTCCAGGACCCAGGTACACGGGGGTGTTGAGCCCCAATTCCAGCAGCTTCTCAGCGGGTCTGGGGGGGGGGGACTATCGTGTTGAAGGCTGAACTGAAGTCTATGAACAGCATCCTCACATAGCCCCCCTTCTGGCTGTCAAGGTGAGAGAGAGTGGTGTGCAGAACCTGGGAGACTGCATCATCCGTGGATCTGTTCGGACGGTATGCGGATTGTAGCGGGTCCATGTTACGAGGGCGTAGGCGTAGATGTGTTTCTTGACCAGCCTCTCAAAGCATCTCATGACTACCGAGGTGAGGCCACCGGACGGTAGTCATTCAGACAAGCTGGAGAGGCATTCTTTGGTACAGGTACAATGATGGGTCTTTTGAAGCAGGCAGGGACCACGGACTTGGCCAGGGAGAGGTTGAATATTGTAGTGAGCACCATAGCTAGCTGCGTAGCACAAGACTTAAGTACTCGCCCAGAGATGCCATCTGGGCCTACAGCTTTCCTCGTGTTCACACGTGTCAGAGACCCCCTCACGTCGTGCTCGGACAACGAGAGTGTGTACCCACCACCAATGATGGCCCTCCCTCCAGCCTCGCTAGCCGCTGGCGGTGTTGTCGTTAGCTGGCAAGCTTGGGGTGATGTTGCCCGTCTCGAAACGTGCGCAGAAGGAGTTCCGGTCATCAGCTAGGGAGGTGCCGGCACTTCCGGTTGAGGGGGGGGGCTGCTCCGGTAGTTGGTTATAGTCCGTAGCCCCTTCCAAAGGTGTATGGTGTCCTGCTGCTCCATCTGTGACTCCATCTTGTCCCTGTACCTCCTTTTTGCGTCCTTCACCGCCCTTCGCAGTCGGTAGGACTCTACCTTGTAGATGTCCATATTTCCGGATGCCAGGCCAGAGTTGTAGGCAACGGTGCGAGCATTCAAGGCAACATGAACGGACCTGTCCACCCAGGGGTTTTGATTCGGAACGATGCTAACCCTTACCGTGGGGACGACGTTATCGGCTATTGTTGCGATGAAGTCCGTGACCGATTCCGCGAACTCACTGACGTCACTGGAAATTGCTTCGACATCGGTCAGTGCATCTTGCAGCATGGCCTCTGACTGGTCGGACCACCACATTACGTCCCTCGTCACTGCCGCTTCCCGTACTATCCTTTGTTTATACTCCGGCAGCAGGAAAATGGCAGTGTGGTCAGATTTTCCTAAAGGAGGGAGTGAAACGGCCTTGTAGCCTTCCAGAACGGCGTATAGCAGTGGTCCTATGTTATGTCGTCCCTGGTGGAACACGTGATGTGTTGGTAGAAGTTCGGCATGACCTTCTTGAGATTTGATTTATTAAAATCTCCAGCCACTACCATAGCCGCATCCGGGTACTTGTTTTGGTGTCGACATAGCACATCGTGTAGGGCCGATAGTGCCACTTCTGTGTCCGCATGCGGTGGAATATAGACGGCTGTGAAGACCACTGAGCCGAACTCACGGGGAAGGTAGAATGGGCGGCATGAGATCGTCAGATGCTCCAGGTCCGGCGAGCAAGAACGGGAAAGCATCTTGATATTTCCAGGGTTGCACCAGTTGTTATAGGTTATGAAGCAGACTCCTCCACCCTTGGATTTCCCAGATTCTTCTGTTCTGTCAGCACGGTAAACAGTGAGGATTCGGTTGGGAAGTTTACGTGATCCGGCACCAGCGAGATCAGCGACGAAAGGCTTGGGCTCTCAGCCTATTCCGAATCTCCCCCCCCCCCCCCGCTTACCCCGATGTTTTCTCCGGGTTTTCCTTGGAGCCGCGCTCCCATTGTTGTTGCCGCGGGCCATGCTGGATCGGTTGAGTACATTGTTTAAAAAGTCTCCATTTACACTAAAGTTTAGTTTTAAGAGAGTTTCCCTGTCATACTTTGTTAGTGCAAGGGGGTTGGTACTTTGAAATAAATTAAAAAAGGACATGCAAGTTAAAAATACGCACAGTTTCCGCGGAACTGCCACGACGGCGACTGGACAGGGCCGCGCCATCTTTCTGAATATTTATGCAGCCTTAGGTCATTGAGGATATTTTTTTTAAGAAGACTAAGATTTTCAGGAAGACCTGTATCTTCTCTGTCCCGAGAAATTGCTAGTGACAGAGGTAAGAGCAGAGTGCTTGTTTCAAGAGTTTTAAATCAGAAATGGAGAACATGTACCCAAACCATGGAAACCAATTGACTTTGATTAAAGATAGACACAAAAAGCTGAAGTAACTCAGCGTGACAGGCAGTATCTCTGGAGAGAAAGAATGGGTGACGTTTCAGGTTGAGACCCTTCTTCAATATGATAAGAGCCTCCTTCCATCCCTTTGTATGGTTGGAGACTGAGGTGGTTGCTGAC